>NC_056737.1:1688883570-1689048570 GCF_019279795.1 Protopterus annectens
ATACAAACTGTTATACAACAAAAAACCAGAAGAGCAAGCTGGAACAGAAGTATTCAGAAAGCCAATAGTCCACTCAGCGATATGAATCTGAACGTACTTTTTATTTCACCAAAACAAGCAACGTTTTCGCTACAGCTCCTGCTATAGCTTCCTCAGAGTACTAAAACAAGTCTGTTACAGTTTCTTTTTAAACTAAAAAAGGCGCCAAATACATTAAGTAGTGCCCCATTGTTAAAGGTACAGAGGATGTAACCGTGCAATTCAGCAGTTAAACACCTTTGCTTGTAAAAAAATAACAAAACCAATCTATTAAAAAAACACACATTGCCATCATAAAACATTAGTCATCACCAATGACATACAGCAAACGGCACCTGTCCGAGCTGCTGTTGCCTAGAATTCTGAATAAAAACGGCATATTTGTCAAGCCGATATGTAAACAAACTGTCAAAAAGATGACAGTAAACCAAAAGAGCTTGGTATATATTTGCTCCTGTTACAGTTGCCTGAACTAAGTGTCCGAGCTGCTGTTACCTAGAATTCTGAATAAAAACGGCTTATTTGTCAAGCCGATATGTAAACAAACTGTCAACAAGATGACAGTAAACCAAAAGAGCTTGGTATATACTTGCTCCTATTACAGTTACCTAAACTAAGTGTGACCCTGATCGGGTGTAGCAACTACTAAACCTTTCAGTTGTACAAAGATAAACCGCAAATTAGCGTTATCCGATGCTGGCAAAACATATTGCAAAGTGTTAGAAAATAGTTTAAAATTGTACAAAGTAAAAAATAATCCTTCTTTAGTTGCATATTGTACAAATTAATAAGCAGACATACCTAAAAATGTTCAACAGAAAGTGTTACCGACAAGGTGTAATGACCTGAATTTTGCAGCAAACCATACTGAGGTTCGAACTGCCCCACCTATCCAATCAAACCTCCATGTAGAATTAAGGAAAATAAGTCACACTCCAAAGGGATGTAACCGTACAGTACAGCAGTTGAACAACTTTTCTTGTAAATAGAAGTAAAACCAGTCATTAGAACTCACACATTGCCATCATAAACATTAATAGTAATCAATGACATACAGTAAATGGCACCTGTCCGAGCTGCTGTAACCTAGAGTTCTATATAGAAACGGCATGTTTGTCAAGCCGATATGTAAACAAACTGTCAAAAATTATCAAAAATTAGTGAACGAAGAGGACTTAGTATGTAAATCCCCCTGTTGCAATAGCCTAACCTATATGTGACCCTGGTCGAGTACAACAACTCCTAAACATTACAAGTGTACAAAAATCAACCACAAAGCAACATATTCCGATGTCGGCAAAGTTGTGTGACAGAATGTTACAAACTAGTGTAGGATTATACAATGTAAAAAATAATCCTCTCTTTAAATGCATATTATGCAAATTAACAAACAGTCATGCCTAAAAGTGTCCAACAAAGGTATGCCACCAAGGTGTAATGACCTGGATTTTGCAGTAAAACCTGCTAGGGTCTAATCCACCCCATCTGTCGAACCAACCCACATGCGAAATCAAAAAGGATAAGTTCCAACCCAAGATGGTGTGACTTTGGGTAAATAATAGGGGTACAAGCCCTAAGTAGGTGCAATAGCCCTCTAAGAATTTACAATCCGTAAAATGTCTAGTTTGTTAATCAGTTAATCTTCCAGTAATCAGACCGCCTTGACATATACCCATGTTCTCTATGCCACTCTGCCTATATGAGTGGATCCAGGGGAGGAAGTCTGCGGGAATTTCAACTAAAAAACTAATAGAGCAATAACCCCTTAAGGTCAGTAATTTGGATCCAATCCCAAAACTTACAAACCCTCCCTTCCGTGAAAAGTCGTGGTGATCCAGTAGGACAAGCACCAAACTCAAACATAGTCAGTAGTGGAAAACACCTCAATCCAATCCTTTACATCGCCGAGATAGCAGGGCCTTCCTCCACTATGACAGGTTGGGCAGTGAAGCCCGGATGCTATACTAAAATATACAACAGATACAGAAATACCCTGGTAGGTCCTGCCCATACCAAAAAGGCAGCGAATAGCGCCCCAGGACTATAAGCCAAAATTAATGGCAAATGAGTAAAAGAATGAAAGTAATAAAAATAAAAATAAAAATAAAAATAAGGTCTGAAATGTAAATCATGCCTACCTAATCCTATGTTTAAAAAGACAAGATAGCTTCAACTTGTATATATATAACCAATGAAAAATAATCTAAAAGTGTGATATTATCTCAAGTAACTCCTTAATTTTAATAAACAAGAAATATTGCAGTTGTCATTGAGACCCGGTGGTTGAAATGCATTGAGTTTAAGTTGCCACTCAAGCTCTTTTGTTTCCAAGATAATCGGGGAAGGGCCACCTCTTATATTATGAGGGACATGATCAATGGCAGAGAAGAGAAAATTGTGGTCTTTGTTTAAGATAATATGTTTTGAGAGTGCATTATCATCTTTGCTTTTTTTAATTGCATAGGTGTGCTGATATATTCTCTCCTTAAATTTTTGCTCAGTTTTTCCAATGTAGAATGCAGGACAGCAAACACATTGAGCTAAATAAACCAGGGATTTAGTATTACAATTAACTTTATAGTGACAGGTTACTTTTTTGCCATTTACAGTTTGTGTGCACCCTGTTCTGATGTATTTGCAAAAATTGCAATTACCACATGTAAAACTGCCTTTCTGCCGTGAATGAAAATCAAAATGTATTTTTGCTTCTAAAAAGTTCTTCAAGTTTTTGCCCCTCCTATAAACTATCAGTGGTTTTTCCCCCAATTTTTCACCTAAGCCACTGTGACTAGAAATGTAGTACCAATTTTTAAATAAAATAGAGTTAATCATCCTAGAATCCATGTTGTACACTGTTATAAAACTGAGGGAGAAGTTATTCTCTTTGTTACTAAAAGGTAATTCAGAAGGAACAGGGGAACTTGATGTTAACATTAAATTGTCAGCTGTGGAATCATCCCCAAAATGTCCTAAAGTGTTGCAGAGTAGTGGTCTATAAACACCCTCCAGTCTTTTAGTCATAACTTCTGTGATCAAGTCCTCCAGTAGATCAACTGGATAATCTCGATTGCAAAACATGTCAAAAAGGAGTGAACATTCCTTTTTAAAGAGGTCCAAGGTGCTGCACATTCTAGCTGCTCGAATCAGTTGACCCTTCACTATAGATCTTTTTTGTCTGAAAGGGTGTTGACTTGAAAAATGGAGAAGTGAATTACAGTAAGTGGGCTTCCTATGTATAGATGAGATTAATGTGTTGTTCATATCAGATTTTTCAAGGTAAACATCCAAGTAGTCTATGGAGTCAGTAGAAAAGTGAAAGGTGAACTTGAAGAAGGATGTAGTGCCATTCATGAATTCAATGATGGCAGTTGCATCCTGTTCAGAACCTTGGAAAAGGATGAATATATCATCCAAATATCTCGTGTAATAAATGACATGTTTCACTACTTGAGGGTTGGAAAGGAGAAATTTTTTCTCCCAATAGGCCACTACCATGTTTGCAACTGATGTCCCACAGGGTGAGCCCATAGCTATACCCTGAGTCTGTAGGAAATATTGATTTTCAAACAGAAAGAAATTAGATGTAAGAATAATATCAATAAGTTCAGTGACTGTGTCTATTTCCATTTGGGGAGCTCCCAGTTCTTGCAGCAAGAGACCCACCCACTCTGATGCTTCCTGATGAGGAATGGAAGTGTATAAGTCCACGATGTCAACTGTCAAGAAGTTGAAACTGTGGTCTATTTTTAGCTGGTTGATATTAGCCAAAAAGGACCAGGAATCCTTACACACACAGGGTATCATTTTAAGATATTTACTAAGTATGTTATCCACCAATCGGGCGCAAGGGTGGGTCATGGAAGACCTCCCATCAACCAGTGCCCGTATTGGTGGGTCATGTAAATTTTTATGAATTTTCGGAATGCCGAAAATTACAGGTGTTTTAGGTAAAGTGATGTCAATAAAATGATAAACCTCATTAGTGATTTTTCCTGCTAGGAATAGGTCCCTGAAGTAACCTCTATTTCTAGAAAAAGTGATATTCATTTCGTTGAGTGAGGAGGGTCTATAAGCTGGGCTATTCAGGATTTTACTCATTCGTTCAGAGTAGTCATCATTGTTTAGTATGACTAGCCCCCCACCCTTATCAGGTTTAAGGACTCGTATGGGTATATTACCAAGCTCCCTAAGTAAATTGTACTGCTCTTTAGTGATATTGAAATTAGGTTTCCTAACCAAATGTTTAGCTTGAGTGTCAAGGTGTCTAAGGTCAACCTCACAGGCTTGTTCAAATAAAGCTAATGTAGGATGTAAAGGTGGATTGTACACACTTGCCAATCTCAAGTTATTTAGTTCACACTGCATGGGGAACGAAAAAAGTAAACCCAAGTTAAGTTTTCTTGTAAAGTATTTTACATCAATTATGGTTTCTGTAAGATTGAAATGACAGGAAGGAACAAATGAGTTACCTAAAGCTAGGAGATCTATCAATTCTTGCTCTATTTTAAAGTCAGTAAAATTATAAATCTTAAAGTCTCCTTTACTATTTTTCAAGATGGAAGGTTTAGTTTGGAGTGTATTAACACCCCTATTGTCACCAGAGGTATACCTCAGTTGTTCCAATTCCTCCTCTGTTGTTGGTACCTGGTGTTGTATCTTCTCCCTAAAAAACCAGTATGATTTTGACAGTTTGTTTACATATCGGCTTGACAAACATGCCGTTTCTATATAGAACTCTAGGTTACAGCAGCTCGGACAGGTGCCATTTACTGTATGTCATTGATTACTATTAATGTTTATGATGGCAATGTGTGAGTTCTAATGACTGGTTTTACTTCTATTTACAAGAAAAGTTGTTCAACTGCTGTACTGTACGGTTACATCCCTTTGGGGTGTGACTTATTTTCCTTGATTCTACATGGAGGTTTGATTGGATAGGTGGGGCAGTTCGAACCTCAGTATGGTTTGCTGCAAAATTCAGGTCATTACACCTTGTCGGTAACACTTTCTGTTGAACATTTTTAGGTATGTCTGCTTATTAATTTGTACAATATGCAACTAAAGAAGGATTATTTTTTACTTTGTACAATTTTAAACTATTTTCTAACACTTTGCAATATGTTTTGCCAGCATCGGATAACGCTAATTTGGTTTATCTTTGTACAACTGAAAGGTTTAGTAGTTGCTACACATCAGGGTCACACTAAGTTTAGTTAATTGTAATAGGGGCAAGTATATACCAAGCTCTTTTGGTTTACTGTCATCTTTTTGACAGTTTGTTTACATATCGGCTTGATAAATAAGCTTTTATTCAGAATTCTAGGTAACAGCAGCTCGACACTTAGTTCAGGCAACTGTAACAGGAGCAAATATATACCAAGCTCTTTTGGTTTACTGTCATCTTTTGACAGTTTGTTTATCTATCGCTTGACAAATATGCCGCTTTTATTCAGAATTTAGGCAACAGCAGCTCGACAGGCTCCGCTTGCTGTATGTCATTAGTGATGATTAATGTTTTATGTTGGCAATGAGTTTTTTAACAGATTGGTTTTGTTATTTTTCTTACAAGCAAAGGTGCTTAATTGCTGAATTGCACGGTTACATCCTCTGTACCTTTAATAATGGGGCACTACCTAATGTATTTGGCGCCTTTTTTAGTTTAAAAAGAAACTGTAACAGACTTGTTTTAGTACTCTGAGGAAGCTATAGCAGGAGCTGTAAAAAAACGTTGTTTTGGTGAAATAAAAAGTACGTTCAGATTCATATCGCTGAGTGGACTATTGGCTTTCTGAATACTTCTGTTCCAGCTTGCTCTTCTAGTCTTACAAACATTTTCAACCCACTTTTTTCCATACATTCTGCTGCTTACCAACACCTTTATCCATCCATTCACACTCGTGTGTGTAAATTATAATATATATAGATATTAATATATATACATACATCAACACACAAACACATACACATACACACACACACACACACACACACACACACACACACACACACACACACACACACACACACACACACACACACACACACACACACACACACACACACACACACACACAAAAGCAATTGTTTTAGATACTCATATAACTATGTATAGCTACTGCTTTGGACTACTATCCTTCTCACCAATACACATTTTTTGCCTCCCTCATCTATACACTACTCACTTCTTTGCCTCCCCCTACCAGGAAAGTCTTACCATTCAGCTTTCTGCACACAACTTAACCACTTTCCACTGTCTTAACTATCTGTATACCACACTGCAAACATCTCTCACCCTCTACCACACTTTCACGTCTCATACCACTCCTTTCATTAATATACCACACAACAGTCATGCCACCAAACCTCCACTTTCTTCTACCTACCATCTCAACTCACACCATCTCAACTCACAGTGACAGTAAGTCAAGTGATACTGCTTTGTACACTCCCTACACTAGCGTACCTCACTAATTACCATGATATTCCCATATCATATCCCAGCTCCATCACAAACACACATATATGGGGGCGTGGCCAAGGATGAACACAGGATAGCAGCAGATTTCTTCAGCTCCACCAATTTCATTACATTGACAGGAATTAATTACTTAAAAAATTAACTTTTGAAGTAATTTTCTTTCTAAATATGTTTGTTTTATATAGTTCTTGAACTATATCTAAAAAAGAAAGGAAATCTTAATAATATTCCTGTCAGAAATTACTTTGGAAATTTTCCTGTCAGTTTATCAGTCTGAAATGAGTTCCAGTAAGACAAATTCTCAAGACTCCAGCATCAAGAAAGAACTTCAGTCTCTGATAATTATAGTCCAGCAACTTACTGCTAAGATGGATAAAATGGATACTAAAATAGACACTTTCATAGTAACAACTACAAAACAAATAGACTTGTTACATATGGACCTGCAACAACAGAAGATCCAGATGACAGGCATAGAAGAAGCTGTGAATGACATGGAAAATAGAATACAAGAAGAGGAAATCAACATTGAGTTTCTGCTGAAACAAAATACACATTTACAAACAAAGCTGGATGATCTGGAAAATAGATCTAGGCGCAATAACATTAGGATTTTTGGACTGCCAGAAAATATTGAAGGTAACAATATTACTTCTTTTTTAACAACATGGCTCCCTAAAACTTTAGATTTACCAGAAGCATTCTCTTTTGGTATCGAAGAGCACATAGATCTATAGCTAATACTAACTCTAACAAAAACTATCCTAGATCAGTTATAGTTAGATTTCTATCATCTTTTGATAAAGAGATGGTTCTTAAATCTGCTTGGGCTAAAGCTCCTGTTAAGATTAATGAAACAACTGTGCTTTTGACAATGACTATTCTTCCATGGTATTAGCTAAAAGAAAAGTTTTTCTGCCACTAATAAGGGAGCTTAAAAAGCACAGTTTAAAACATACCTTCTGTTTCCTGCCAAGCTTAAAATCTTCCTTCCTGATGGTCAAAATTTTCGATGACTTAGACTCTGCTTTACTGTTTATCAAAAAAATAAGATTTTGGAAAAATAGAAGAAATGGAATGGGCTAGTCCTTCGTTAAAGAGACTGGCAACTGAAACTTCATGGAAGACTTCAGAGAAGAAGAAGAGACTAAAAAACAAATGATTTGTACTATGTTTTTTTTTCTCTCTCATCATTTTATTTTATTATTAATCTTTTTAAATATAGTTCCTGCATTTCCAAGAAGCAACAGATATTTTGAAAAAGATTTAATCAAAGTTATTCTCTGTGTGCAAAGAAATGTTTTGCTTCATAACTAGTCAAAATATCTGGAGATTTAATGGCAAGCTGTGATTTAACTTGTTTCTCTTTCTGAAGAGGAAAAATAAGGTCAGTAATTTGATACATTTTTTCCTTTAAAAGTTTATATGTTCTTCAAATGCTATTCCTAATTATACTTTCTTGATTACACTGCTTATGCTTGTTTGTAAATAATCTGTCATGCTTTAACTAATAATAATTAGAACTAAACAATAGTAAATAATATGTTTTATTTTTAACTCTATTAATATAAACAGTAAGTAATATTCTATTGTATATACTTCTTATAGCTTTCTCTTAAATTTTTTATTTCTGCCTTACACCCTTTTACTTTCTACTCTCTTTTCTTTTCTTTATTAATATATAGAAATACTTTTGATCATATAGACACAGTAAATAATAAGATTCGTGATAGGAGTTGAGTTGGGACAAAATGTTGAGTTTTGTTACTTATTAATAATTTGGGGCTTGATTTCACTTACATAGAGTCTGTAATAACCTGTAGAATGCATTGTGAAGGTTTTGTCATGTTTAGATGCATTTACACTGCTAAATGAATGTATGTCACTAGTTTTTAATAAGTTTCCCGCCAAAATGTTAAGAGAGACAATCTGGGATGTGGGCTGTCTCATGCACAGTGTCCATGAGCTACTTCAAAAGCTTCAACTCTCAGAATTCTCACAGAGAAGCTGAAAGCAGCTGGTCTCACCTTTGACCTAGATATCACACTGACACATCACAGATACAGGAATAGCAGATTAATAATATGTGTTAAAACCTATGTCCCAAACATATACATTACTATAACTCATTTAATTCATCTGATTGACAAGCATAAATAATTTTATAACTCTGTACTGGAAGAAATTGTCATGTGATATATTTTAAAGCAGTAGTATAGCATGTTTGTAAAATCTGGTTACTAAAATGTGTTTGCTGTGCATTATTTTGTATAAAGCAGACAGATTTATTGAAGGGACAGCAATGTAAGATGGTGCTCAGTAAAGATACAACTCAGTGAGATCAGATATATATATATATATATATATATATATATATGTGTGTGTGTGTGTGTGTGTGTGTGTGTGTGTGTGTGTGTGTGTGTGTGTGTGTGTGTGTGTGTGTGTGTATGCATGTGTATATATATATATATATATATATATATATATATATATATATATATATATGTGTGTATATGTGTGTGTATGTGTGTATGTATGTATATATATATATATATATATATATATATATATATATGTGTGTGTGTGTGTGTGTGTGTGTGTGTGTATGTGTGTGTATGTAGATATGTATATAAATGTTTCTGAGAATCTGCTTAACTATGAAGTATGATTTATAACAATTTCTATGAATACAATATTTTATTCTATTGGCAATAATGAGTTTGAGTAAATGCTCATATACAAGCAATTCAAGGTTTTTTTTGGAAGCTGTTAACTGTATTTACATGACAGAAAATAGATGCATCCTAATATATGTAATGTCTGAATCATATTAGCCAAAGTTTTTGATTTAAATGCATGTTAGAACTTATTTTTCTCTCCTCTTGATTTCTAACATCAAGATTATTTGAATGCTATTTGAATACAAGTGTTTTATATTACATGGATGTATATAGTAGTATGAACAGTTTTTAAAAAAAAAAAAAAAAAAAAAAGGTTTATTTTAGTTTATGTGATGCTGTTTTACCAAATGTGTAGTCTTGTCTTGCTAGATAATTGAATTGAAAACTGTTAACTTCAGTTAAATATAACTAGTATTAAATTGATAAGGTGGTAGCTGACGTACTGCTGCTTAGGGTAGGGGGTTAACTTGAGTGGTAAATACTACTCTAAGTTGGAGTTTATAACTCCAGGCTGGATGCAAGGTTTAATCCTTACATTATTTTCACTTGTTCATTGTTATTTGTATATAGTTTTGACATCCACAATATATTTTGTACATTCATTATCACTACAAACAAAATTGAATCCTATACGAAATCCAATAAGAGATTCAATAAATACAGCTATATTTAAAGGTACACCTAAAGGAGGAGATGTAACATTACTTATCTTGTTATTTGTTATTTTGATCATAAGATTCTTAAGTTTTAAAAATGCCAAATGACATCTTTAAAAGGAATTTCTTTAAACATTAATGGATTGAATAATCCATGTAAAAGGGCAAGCCTAATAAGATACATTAATTTACATAAGGCCAACTTAGTCTTCCTACAAGAAACACATCTCTTGAAAAAAGATATTGATAAACTAGCCACAAACAAATATACAGTATTGGTTAGTTCAGAGCACACTCAGAAAAAAGAGGAGTGGCTATTTTATGGAATAAAAGTATGCCCATTCCTAAAACCATTAAGTCTTATCAGGATGACAAAGGAATGTTTTGTATGGTTACAATACAAATTAATGGGAAGACTTACACTTTAATTAATGTATATTGGATACCTGGAATTGGTATTAATACAGTGAAACATCATCTTGATAAGATAATATCATTCTCTATAGGAGATATTATTTTAGCTGGTGACTTTAATTGTATACTACATGAAAGTGATACTACCACTATAGGAAAGAGAAGAATTACATCTAATGCAAAACATTTAAAGGATTTTGCTAATTCTTATCATTTGAATGATATTAATAATCAGATAGATTCAAAATCATTACCATACACCTTTTTTTCTAACAGATACAAAACTTATTCAAAAATAGATAGGGTCTTTATTTCTAACCAGATGGTAACAGATTTAATTAATTCCAAAATCATGTAATGTCCTATATCTGATCATAATTCAATTGTTTTTGAATTCATGATAAAAATACTCATAATGTTCAGATCAAAAGGATACCAGCATACTTAATTCAACTAAAAGACTATAAAGAATATATACTTTCAGAAGTAAAACATTTTTTAGACATAAATAACACTCCTGAAGTCTCCATTGTTTATGTTTGGGATGCCTTAAAATCATATCTTTATGGACAAAGTATCAGATGGTATAATAATAAAAGGAAATCTTGGGATAAGGAATTGTTAGATATTCAAAGTAAATTAGACTCTTATAAACATAATAATAAAGAAAATATTATGGACAAGAAAGTTATTGAAGAAATAAACAAACTAAATGAGAAATACAAAGAAATTTTAACTCATAAAGTTAAAATAACTTTAGAGAAATACAAGTTTTTGTCTTATTCAATAAGCCCCAAATACTTACATAGACTTAAAAATAAAACAAAAAGGTTGAATAAACAAAACCATATCAAAGAAATCTTTTCTCTAAGGAAAAGAAGAATGTTTCTAGTATACCAGAAATACTAGATGAATTTAGAAATCACTTTCACAAAATTAACCATAATAATATTAACATGGAACCTAAAGATAAAATAAAGGAGTTTATAACCACAAATATGAATAAAATCTTAATAAACAACAGATTAAACTATTGGACAAGAGTATTTCATATACAGAAGTTATTACACAAATAAATAAGCTTAAATCAAACAAAGCACCGGGTAATGATGGTATTATACCAGAGATATATAAAATCCTTTCTAAAACTACATATTCATTAATACATAAGGTTTTTATTTTGGCCCAAACTGAGTTAATAACACCCCCATCTTGGCAATATACATTTATTTCGCCAATTTTAAAACCTAATAAAGATCCAACTAGATGTTCTTCATATCGCCCATCTCATTACTTAATGTTGATTATAAAATGTTTATGAATATCTTTGCTGATAGATTGAAGACAATCATTCCCGGCATTATAGATATAGATCAGACAGGCTTCATTGTAAATAGAAATACTTTTGATAATATAAGAAGAACTTTAACATTAATAGATTTTGCAAATAGGAAAAAGAAAGATTTAACACTTATTAGTCTTGATATAAGTTCAGCATTTGATTCAGTAAGTTGGGACTATCTGTTTACCTTAATGAAGTGCACAAACTTCTCGGATGCATTTGTAAATCTAATTGAACATTTATACAAAGGAACGTTGGCTTATATTAAGGTAGGAACATATGTTTCACAAAAATACCCATTCTTAAAGGTACAAAACAAGGATGTCCACTTTCTCCACTATTATTCACTTTAGTAATGGAGCCTTGGGCTAATTTGATCAGAAACAGTACTGACATAGAGGGTTTTGAAATAGATGAAAATACAACATCCAAAATTCAACTTTTGCAGATGATGTTCTAATTACATCATCAGGATCTAATTCTTCTATACAGTCTCTATTTGATAACATGATGAATTTTAAAAGTATTTCTGGTTTAATATTCAATGAAGAAAAACTAAAATACTACCTATATATACATGAAAAAATATTCTCATTAGTGATTTTACTAAATATGTACCCAATTCAGGTCAGATAACTTATTTAGGTATAATACTATCTAAAGATATTAAATCTATTATATATAATAATTATAATACCTGTTTTCTTAATATACAAAATCTTTTTAATACCTGGAATAATATGTTTTTACTATGGAGGAGAGACTTACAATTATTAAAATGATAATATTACCCAAGATTTTATACTTAATACAATCAATAATACTTCCACCTACAAAAATAATTATCAAGAAACTGAACACACTAATGTTAAATTTCTTATGGGCACCTAATAGACCTAGGATTGCATTAAAGAAACATACTAATAGCTGGTCTCAAGGGGTATTTCTTTTCCAGACTTTAATTTATATACTATCTCTTCTATTGTAAAAGTTATTACTTTATTAATAGATCAGTCATATGTCACAAAATGGAAAGATTATTGGGAGCTAATTAGTATACACTTCAGGAAAATCTCCTTAACACATAAAAATATGATTGTAAATAACTCCATGTTATGGTTACTAAAGGAATTTTGTACTTCACCTATTACACCTAAACATATGGTTTGTTACCCATTAAATATTATTATTAGTTATCATAACTTTATATTCATGCACCCTAAGTATAGGGAATGGAATTTTATTGTATTTCCTATAATGTATACTCAGGGTATGCTTTTGTCATCTACTTCTGAAGGAACTCATTTAGCTATAGATAATGATCTAAAGTACTGGTATCAGTTGATATCTGATAATAAAGTTAAAAATCTAGATTTCTTAAAACAAGAATTTGATCTAAGAGAAACTTGCTGGTTAGAGGTTCAGACCTTTAGACAACATCTCATTAATAAAATAGATTTAATGTCTATAACTGTTAAATAATCTATTCCAACACTGATTGATTATTTGATATTAAATTTACAACATAAAGTTTCTGATAAAGGTAAACTTTCATACATACATAAAGTTATCAGACAAGAAACTTTTTACAGTGTAGATTCATACTGGAATTATGTCACTTCTATTAATGGGGACCCATCAAATCAACAAGATAAACAATATATATTGGAATCTGCTTATAGAACTATGTCTTCCATTGTCTGGAGACTTTATACATGGAAATTTTTACATAGATCTTTTTATACACCTTTGATGATGAATAAAATAAATAATAAAGATAATCTATGTAAGAGATGTAATGTAGAAATTAATGCTGATTGGGCTCATATGTTTTATGACTGTATAAAATTGAAAGAATACTGGAAGTCAATTAATGAATTTTTGCAGGCTCTTTTTACAGATAATTTCATTATTTCTAAATCTCTTATATTATTCAACACACCTGTATTTCAAAGTGTTAAAAAGGTTAAGCTTCCCTTGTTATGGTCTATTCTAGCAGTGGCTAGGAAAATAATAACTAGAAATTGGATTTCAGATACACCTCCTTCGTTCAATGAATTTAAAAATGTTATGAATATAGTGTGCCATATGGAAATAAACACAATTAGGACTAGAACAAATAGAAAAACATCTTATTTTATTGTATGGGATAATTTACAAAATTTGTTAAAAAAATTTTAATTTCAATAGCATGGTATTTTAGTTTAATTAATTGATCTGATTGTAGTGGATGTCTTTGTAAATACTTTAGTTGTTTTGTTGAATATTATAATAATACCTATTTTTAATTACTTGTATAAAATTGTTATGATATTTCTCTTATATGTTAAAACAATAAACCTGTTTTGAAAAAAAAAACAAACACACATATATTACTACATCACAAAATCCTCTTCTCCCTATCTCTCTTTCTCTGTACCAATATACATGCTTTGGTCTATTCTCTTATAAATATATTAAAGTTACAAATAGCACTTTTTCAGCACTACTGAAAGTAAAATGCAAATGCAAATGGCTCCATACCTGTAACCACCCTATATCCATCCTGAAACTTAGAGGAGATATTCACCCTTATCTCAGAACGACACATCAGCTACCCACAAAGGCCAAGCCATTACTTTCCAATGATCCCAACACAGTTTTGCCATCAGGTAATGAATGTAACTTAATTATTTTCAACATTAACCTCAAAAGTGCCTGCAACATAATTCATGATATCCATACATTTCTAAACTTTTACTCTCCAGACATTCTAATCACCACTGAAACCTGACTAAAACAAGACATAACTGACAATGAAACTATTCCCCCAGGTTCTAACATACTCAAAATGGACAGAAAACTTAAAAAAGCATATGGTATTGTTATTGTTTATAAACACAACTTAAAAATAACTCCAACCTATCTAAATATCCCAAAATTTAATAATGCTGAACTTCTGATTGCACACCTCAGAATCAACCAAATGAAATCCCACTAGCTAACAACAATTTCACAGATGAAAATAACCTACAATGAATATCTGACAACACCCCCCAGTAAATCTTCATCTTAGGTGACCTAAATATAGACTGGCAATCCATAAACAGCAGCAACCCCCAAGGACTCTCTTCACCTATTTGGCTTCACCCGACTAATAAAGTCCACCATCAGAATCAACAAAATTACTAACAGGCAGTCCACGATGGACTGGATATTGACAAACTCTGCAATATAAAATTTTCTGGTTGCTTACCAGATACTACAAGTGACCACCTCTCAACCTATATAATCAGACAACAACATGGTTCACCTAAACAAATAATCTATAAACAAGTATGCAATTTAACCAAAGTTGACAGACACATTTACTACATCCCCATCACACTACAAATGAAATGTGTTAACAGTAATGCCTCTAGATGAAGCAGTTACTCAATTCAATTAAACCTTCCTAAAAATACTAAATGATTTAGTACCAGTTAGGACAAGAAGGGTAAAAACGAACACAGCACCATGCTTGACAAAAGAGACCAAACAGCTCAGACTGCAAAGAGATAAAGCATGGAAAGAATGGTAAAAGAATAAAATACAACATGCCTACCAAAATTTTAGATATAAGCAAAGCAAAAGGTGGATGTACCACCACAGCTACAAAACACACTTGAACAAATGATCCTTCATTAAAACATGCAAGAATGTACTCAGTCTCCTGGAAAGGTAAAAAGATAAAAATAGAAAGATAAAAAGATAAAAACAACCAAAACAGGGTAACGCTTTCGGCCTTAGCCTTCTTCAGATCCTATCTAACAGGCCAATCACTTTCCTTTATAAAACAAGCAATAACTAATCCTGGCTCCAATTTGGGCAGTTCTTTCCTTCTTTTCCTTGGTTTAATTGTCCAGCATATACTAATATAATGCACGTATCTTTTCTCCTCTAGGATTCTTTTTTTAAACGGCCTATTCATTTTGCCAATATAAAACCACAGATCATCTCAAACACGCCATAACAGGACTGAGTTACTATTTTAGGGGTTATGTGACTTTTACCAGCAAGAACATTATATATGTTGCTATCTGTGAACGTTGCCCTGTTTTTTATACTGGCAAAACGGATAGGCCATTTAAAGAAAGAATCCTTCGTCATGTATCAGACATAAGGAATAATGCAGAAACGAATGCCTTGTCGTGTCATATAAAGAAAAATTATAAAGATCATATTTTTAAATTTATGGAGTTTGAACAAGTATTAAAAAATATGAGAGGTGGGGATTTGTGCAATAAAACCAAAATAGCAGAGACCAAATGGATTATCGAGAAGAGAGCCGATCGCTCTCCAGGATTGAATGGTTTAGTACCACTGAAGCAGGTTCTAAAAGGGCAATGCCTCCTAAAGCCTTTTTGATTGGTTGAAGAGAGAGAGACTTGTCCAGAAGCTCTCTGGGGATTGGAGTGCTATCTGATAGGAGGAGAAAAGAGGCGTGTATTATATAGTATATGCTGGACAATTAAACCAAGGAAAAGAAGGAAAGAGCTGCCTGAATTGGGAGACAAGACTGGTTATTGCTTGTTTTATAATGGAAAATGATTGGCCTGTTAGATAGGATCTGAAGAAGGCTATGGCCAGAAGCATGAATCCGTTTTGGTTGTTTTTATCTTTCTAGCTTATTTTTTTACCTTTCCAGAAGACTGAGTGCATTCTCGTATGTTTTAATAAAGGATTGTTTGTTCAAGTGTGTTCTGTAGCTGTGGTGGTATGTCCACTTTTTGTTTTGCTTACATTTGATTTAAGTTGGACTACCTTCAGTAACGTACAGGTTTGTTTTCTCTATATAAAATTTTAGATATCTCAGAAACCATACCAAGATCTTTGTTAAATCTGACAAAAAAATCATACTACATTAATCTCCAACAAAAGTACCAAAGCAACCCCAAGATCTTTTGGTCCTCTGTAAATAAACAATTGTACCCATCCATAACACTACACCCTGTCCTTCCTCTTCAAACAAAAAAAAGAGTCCATTGCCACTCAGTTCAAGACTCATTTTATCCAGTTAGTGCTATCACTAATTAATGACCACCTCACTTCACTCTTCACTCCTCCAACTTCTATCTATTCCCAACAGCAATACATCATATTTTAGTTTTCAGCCCATCCCAACATCAGCCATAAAAAAATACAAGCCAAATTAAAAGCAACAACCTCAGCTGCCCATAACCTTCCTACTGAGTTCCTCAAAATAGATGCAGAAGCACTAGCCTTTTTGTCTCCATTCTGATCAACTGGTCAATAACTGATAACTATGTCCCATCCAAATGGAAACAAAGCCATTATTATACCCCATCACAAAGGAGGTACTTCATCAGAGTTAACAAACTATAGACCTATTGCTATTCTATCACCCCTGTCTAAAATTCACAAGAAATGTATTCACTCTCACCTTATGAAGCATATAATCAAACACAACATCCTCTCTAACACCTAGCACAGTTTTAGGCCCAACCACAGTACTACTACTGCCCTCCTGAACTTATATACATACAACATATATATTTTCCTCATACATATGTTTGTTTCTGTATATATAAAATCCCAGATTATAGACATGTATACTTGCATAGACACTTTTGATTGTGTTATAAGCAGATTTAACTGAGAAGAACCTGAGTGTTCAACTAATTCTGTTATGTGCGACTTGTCTTAAACACAGATAGAATGCTTAGTTACTTTGACCCTCTTTGTGTAGGAGTTCATCATGCACTGTAAAACTTTAAAGTGTACACCTGTTGACAACATGAGAAATATGTAACTGATAATATGCATAACAGTAGACCTAATATGAAAACAGCTGAACTAACCATAACAGGAGAAGGAATGGAGATATGGATATTGAACCCATGGACTCAACAGATTTCACAGTGTACATTTCTATAATTTTAATGCAGTACCACAGATGCCACGATATGGCATAAGTGGGAGATTATTCTGTAGTATCTGAGTAATCACTCAAAACTAATAATCTCAATTAACTACACATAACTGCAGAATGCTTAATATTTGTAGCCTAACACTGCATTACATTAGTGTTTGTGGCAAACAGTACTGTACATCCAGGATGACTACTATAAAAGAGAAACACAGTAATACAGGGGTTCCCAAAGTGTGCACCGTGATGCCCTGGGGAGCCACAGCTTCCTCACAGGGACGTCACAAACTAATAAGCTTAGTTGCAAAATAAACCGTGAACAGTTTGTGGTTTATTTTGCAGCTAAGCTTATTACTTCATGGCGAACTAAGTCTAGACCTACACTGTAGCTTTTTAGCAGAAATGGCATCAAGTATAGCAGCAGCCCACAAGCACCAGCCACGGACCAGTACTGGGCTGTGGAGCACTTGGAACTGGGCCATCAGGTCTGTGAATGCCTGTATGAGTGTGTGTCTGTCTGCTTGTGTGTGTGAATGTGTGCAAGAAAGAAAAATAATTTGTGTGTGTGAGAGAGATCGGGAGAGTGAGAGCGATGTGTGAGTGAATGCAGGAATGAATGAAGAAGTGGCTGTGTGCGTGTGTGAGTTCAGGAGAGTAAGAGTGATGTGTGAATGAATGCAGGAATGAATGAAGAAGTGTGTGTGTGTGTGTGTGTGTGTGTGTGTGTGTGTGTGTGTGTGTGTGTGTGTGTGTGTGTGTGTGTGTGTGTGCGTGAATGAATGCAGGTATGAATGAGGAAGGGAATGTGTGTGTGTGTGTGTGTGTGTGTGTGTGTGTGTGTGTGTGTGTGTGTGTGTGTGTGTGTGTGTGTGTATGCATGAGATCGGAAGAGTGAGAGGGATATATGAATGAATGCGTAAGTGAGTGTGTGGCATGTGGGTGTGACAAACAGTGAGAGTGATGTGTGAATGAATGCAGGTATGAATGAGGAAGTGACTATGTGAGTGTGTGTGTGTGTGTGTGTGTGTGTGTGTGTGTGTGTGTGTGTGTGTGTGTGTGTGTGTGTGTGTGTGTGTGTGAATGAATGCAGGTATGAGACTGTGTGTGTGTATGTGTGAGATCGGGAGAGTGAGAGGGATGTATAAATGAATACGTAAGTGGGTGTGTGGCATGTGGGTGTGACAGACAGTGAGAGTGATGTGTGAGTGAATGCAGGTATGAATGAGGAAGTGACTGTGTGTGTGTGTGTGTGTGTGTGTGTGTGTGTGTGTGTGTGTGTGTGTGTGTGTGTGTGTGTGTGTGTGTGTGTGTGTATGTGTGTGTGTGTGATTGGGAGAATAAGAGGGATGCGTGAGTGAATGCAGGTATGAGTAAGGGAGTGACTATGACTGTGTGAGAGATCGGAAAAGAATGAGAGTGATGTGTGTGTGTTTGTGTGTGTGTGTGTGTGTGTGTGTGTGTGTGTGTGTGTGTGTGTGTGTGTGTGTGTGTGTGTGCGTCATGGGGGCAGAGAGTGAAGAGTGAGAGTGATCCCTGCCAGCAGCAGCAATGATGTCTGTGTAAGTCTGGGCCATACCACTGGACACATACCTCTCACCCTCTTAGATCAAGAAATCTGGACAAAGCCAAAAATAGTGGAGGTACAAATGCACAAAATAGGGACACTTTTAAGTACTGCTCTCACAAACTTAGAAAGTTGATAGAAATGCAGGTTTTGCATTAGCATGAAGGTATGAAGTATGAAACGCAAGTGTCTGTCATTATTTTCTGACTTCAACCTCAATGATCTGCCAGTGATTTGCCAGAAAACAATTTTATGAGAAAAAGACCAAAAATATGAGGCAAAAATCTGGACAGTCTGCAAACATCTGTACAGTTGAGAGGTAAGCTGGACAGAGCCAAATAATAGGGACAGATTTTAAATATTGCTCTTATAAACTTAAAGTTAATAAGGTTGCCATTAGGTTTGCTTACCTCTCAACCATAGTAGATCAGTGTTATGCTGTTAAGCAGAATGTACACTTTTTTTGGTAATTGTCTTTTTATTGTAATGTTGAGCTTTTCTCCCCAGGTCTCCTAGTCCAGTCGGGCAGTCTCGTTAAATAAATAAATGAAATATGCACTTTATGCGTGCCATGGGGGGGGCCCTTGGGAAAACCTGGATTCAGCAAGGGAGCCAAGAATCGAAAAAGTTTGGGAACCACTGCAGTAATACTTTCAGCAAAACTCCACTCATATAATTCTAACTGTTTTTAACAGATACTTGGTGACCAAGTAGGATAACTCTCTTTAGTATGAGTGTAAACATAATACAGAGAAAACACATTTAAAACACAATAATTCCCTTTTTTTTAAAGGACACTATAGGATGAAGATGTTAGGTTGTAAGCTGTCTCACGTACTGTAGGGATCTGGTGGGTTTCTATGAACTTGGGCAAGCCAGTTTTACAGTTGCTGTCACTCCCTCTGTTGAAGATCATTATAATGGTGGCAAATCCACATGCCTGTTCTGAAAATTTCTCTTAATCTGCAAAGTTCCCTGGTCATCTGAATCAGATGCTGATTATTACGAAGTTCCTCTGTCATGCCCACATCCTCATCTCATATAGCTGACTTACGTTTTAAATTGGTTGAAACAAGGTTGGCATCAGCCCATTCAGCTCATGATTTATGTATATTGACAATCTTTCATATACTTTCTTGGGTTTACTGTTCGTATTTACTACAGTTTTTCATACTTCCAAAGTTGTTGTTTTTTTATATATATAACTGTCTGTAACTATCCCCTTCTGAGACTGTTAGAAACACTATGGTTGGTTTCTTATGCAGAATCTGACACATATTTCTGCTTCATACTGGCAGGTTATGAGCGAATCAGCAGAGACTGCTCATTCAACTGTTAGCTTTTATTGTTGTTTGCAGATACTGCCTGATTATAAGTGAGTCAGCAGAGACTGCACCATGCATTCTAGGTTATGGACTCTAACTGATAATGAAACAATCCCTATTTCAGTTCAGTCAAGTGTAATATTTAATGACGTTGCTCTCATATGACAGACTATCCACGGGATTCAGCAAACTTCCATACAGGAATAGCTTATTCCTGTATGGAAAGTACTATTCCCATATAGCATGGCAGCGTGCCATGCATACGCATGAAGGAGCGCTGCCGTGCTGCAATATGTACACGGAAATGTGTACGAGTGCAGGGGCTGTGTCTAAGAGCAGTGCTCTCATAAGATACATGCTCCCTGCATAACAAAATTGCCGTACAGCAATGCAAAAAGAGCTCAATTGCTCTTTGAACATCACAGATGTGGCCAAAATGCCATATAGTGTACGACTGTAAAATAAAAGTGTAGTGGCCACTGTAAAAATAGTGGCAAAGCATTAAAGAATGAAGTTAGAAAATAATGACAGAGAATTTGAAATGCAGACATCATAACTTTCAGAAAATGCATGGAAATACTAAACCTGTTAGTCTAACAGCCATAAAGTTTGAAAGAGAAATACTTAAAAAATATACGTGATTTTTTTTTCACATCAGCAAGAACGTTTAAGCGTAGCTGCATGGGTGTGCCTCCTGCTTAGCTATGCTTAGCCAAGCTGAAACTGCCAAACAAGTTAAATAGCAATACACACGCATAGTAAGCAATATTGGAATAGTGTAGTGGTTAGTGTGTATGCTTTGCAAGGGGATAGGCAGGGCTCTAGCCATATTGATGGCATTTGCATTTTGTATGTGAAATCATCATAAATGTAATTTTTAAGTGTAGTTATGTAGTAAATAATTTATATTTGCAACCAGAGTGGTGTATTAGAGCCAGATGTGAGGTGTCAGTGTAATAAAGTTATGAAACCCCCATATAAACACAAGTGCCTCATACAGATAGTCACACAAGAATAAATGTAATGAAAGCACAGACTGGGATGTTAGGGGAGGTAAACAAAATAATAATATGTCAGGAATGATGAATATAAAACTAAAATGTAAGCAATGCCAAGCATAGTACAGCCACGCTTACTGGTTGTAAGCATTGCATACATATAAATGCTAATCAGTGAGTAGCAAAGCTAAGTGGATTTACCCAGTGATAAGCAGTGCTGAACCCACCCCTTTAAGTACTGCCAACCTTAGCTAAGCAGGCTTGCCTGTAGCTTAGCTGAGCTCAGCAGTTTCAAAAGTAACCAATCATGACAAAGTGTGGGAAATCGGCCTTATTTAAACCCTGCAGGAGGGAATACAGAATATAACCAGTTGGAGCTCATCACTGTAGGCACCATGGCTGGAGTAGAAGGTGTTCGCTTTCGTGCACAACACTGGGGTATTCTGGACTCCAGGGTCATGGTTGGAATACTTGTTGAAAACCATGATTTGAGACTGCTGCAGGGGGTCAGTACCAGGGCTCAGAATATAAAGCGGAGGCCTGGGACCGTCTCGCCCGTGAACTCACCAGTGCTACAGGTATCCATCAGACTGGTGAGCAGGTTTGGCATCACTATGCTGATCTCAAGTGGAGAAAGAGGGGCCTTCTGGACCAATGGGAACAAGACGCTTGGGCAGGAAATGCCCCAGTAGTGTGTAAGTATCAGTATTAATTGCTGTTTAAGATAGTCCAGGCTGTGTATGTAATGGACAGGTAGTCATAAATGTTTCTCTGTCTCCTGTACAGCTGCAGCTGAGAGGGCTTCGAACATGGAGGCACATGGCAGCAGGTTGCAAAGGCTGCACTGCGAGACTGGGGAGTACTGATCTAGCTGGAAGTCTAATCAAAAGTAGTAGAATATCACCTGTCAGTGCTGTAATCTGCGTATTGTTTGGACCGAATAAAACTGAAATGATCACAGATAATGCTAGTGGTATACATAAAACAGTGATAATCTGTCAATAAAACTATACAACTCTGGACTGTTGTGTTTTATTTGCAATGTGTTAGTAGGAACTGGAAATGTGTATAGCTTTTGCACAACAAATATGGCTCTGATAGCATTAAGTGTTTGATGTTCATGTGGCAAACAGTCAAGTCTTGTACATTAGATTAAGCATAGCAAAGTTTCCCTGCACTATGATCTAATAGCTGAATATTAAAAATGCTTGCTAACCCTTGTTTCCTGTAATGTAATATCTGAAAGTGTGAGTACGCAGTAGAACAACTGTCTGCCATGCAGGAATGTTAGAAGTACAAGGTCAGATTGGCCAAATCACAGACTAATAGGTAGAAAACACTCCCATGCAAAATAGCTGTTCCTTGATACCTTGTTCTGATAAACATCAGCATTGTGACTACTTTTGAACAAACTGGCAGGGTTTGAATCCCAAGAGTGGTACTAAGCTGTCTGTATATTTTCACACATGAATATGTGAGCATTGTTGCAAACAGTCAGGTAGTGTAAATACACATTTTCCCACAGCTTCAGCAGGTAAGGCAGGCTGGATATTAACCATAGGATGTGTCTCTTATACACTGTGTAGAATGCACACTGGCCAGCCCCAAGGCTGCAGATGACAGCAAGAAAAGTATATAGACCACTTAGTCTTCCATAAAAATGTCCCTCAAGTGTCACTCCATCATGGCTATTGGTCACTGTCTCCAGCACCCATGGTGCTGTACAAAAATAAAGGTGGACTATGACATTAGCACACACACATGCAATAAAATTGCACATAACAAAGGTGAACCCTGTTAATGTGTAGAAACAGTCAGGTAGTGTTAACACAATTTTTTCCACAGGTCTGGCAGGTAAGTACAGTTGTATATTAGGTGCACGAAGTTTGAACTGATAACTGCGTACAACACCCATTGGCCAACCCCAAGCCCATAGTTAGGTGTAATTTCAGGTCATATCTGGAGAGTACTGAGTAGACTATAATGTACAGAACAGTTGTGAGCAATGTAATAACAAATAATTGTTCATTTCTCTGTCTCACCCCCACCCTATCTGCAACAATAATAGTACCAAAAAAAATAAATGGTATGTTTTTAACAAACCTACTGTTGGGACATGCTCCCTATTGTTATACCAATATTTCAATGTCTGTTTATTGATGTTCCCTGTTGAAATAAAATCATTGGTGGTCTGTTGCTATCAATGTAACCTGCATGCTGCTGTAATATCCACTGTGGTTCCATATCTGCATGTGTTCTGTTTGCTATACAACTGATTGAAAATTGTGTTATGGTGTCTATTGGAACACCCATGTATGTTGTTATAACTAATCCTGACATTGTATTGTTCATAACTAACCAACATATGTTATAAACTGTCAACACCCTAGCTTGGCTGCTAAGGACGATCCCAGCAGATCCGCCTATCCCACCTCATCTGATCGTGGCACCAGGCTCCAACATGTCTGGGACCCACCCCAGATCTTTCTCGTCCGCTGGTCCTGCACCACCCATGGGTGGAACCACTTCAGGGGATGGGGCTCGTCCTCTCCCTCAGAGCGGACGCGGACAAGAGCCTATCACCTGATGTCAGGTCCGGGGTCTGGTGCATAGGGAGATGCAAAAGGAGTTTGCACCTCAGTTACACCAGCTTGAGGGCCATGTGGCACATCTTGAGGGTCAGCCTTCCCCACCTGCTCATCCCCCAGCACAGCCACCTTTGGGGCCATGAAGGTGCAGTGGAGACTGCCCATGGGTGGGGACCTCAGTCTCACTGTATCCATTTGTGGGCTTATGTGTCTCCAATTCCCAACCACCCTCCCCGTCAAGGTGTTCACCCCCCACATGTATCATACACAACCCCTGTCTGCTGTCTTGTCTGTTTTCCTACCCAACCTCCCTCCCCACATATACCTAATATCCTTCCCCAACAACCCACTCTCACCTTTTAAAAAAAAAGGGCAATCTGTTCCTACAAAAATATTACGCCCCATACATAGCTGTCCATTTCTCAGACGTGTCCACTGGACACATGTAATCTTGTCCAATTGTCTAGACAACCCATTACTGTTGTCCTCACGTCTCTCTCAGGGGTATGAGTATCGAAATTCACCTCCAAATTCAATACATATGAACAGCTGTTGCCGTAGTAGAAAATGGACAGCTGTGGACCTTCCCTACTCCTGTTCTGCACATCCCTATCCATCTTTCATCTTGTTTTTCCTTCTGTGTGCCCCTTTTTTCACCATTTTCCTTTCACCCCGTTTTCTTTTCTTTCAAAGAAATTGGCACAGGGGTTAGCAGGAGTAAGCACCGCTAAGCGAAGCTAAAACAGAGTAACTGTATTTTAGCAATACTTAACATTGTGCAAACCCACTTAAAGCTGCTTTAAAGTGCCTTAATCATCCTCTCACCATCAGCCGTTGTTGTGGCTAGCAACAAAACTAATCAGCCCTGCCAAGTCTTGGAGCCAGGACCCTTTACACTACAGTCAGCAACCATACCACTGCACCACTGAGTTCTACAAATTGTGCTTGCTTTGCCTAACTTATCATGCAGTCCAGTCATTTAACATTAATGAAAAGGCTAGCAGCCCAAGGTCTTGAACCCAAGACCATGTACACTGCAGTCAGGGACCATACCACTACACCACCTGAGTTCCATAACCTACGATTGTTTAGTCAAACTTAACATTCAACAGAGTGACTACATGTTTAACCATGTATTACCATCACTGAACAGTGTGCAAATCAGTTGATATATGCTCAAACACAGAATAGGTAAACAATAGTTATCATACCTAACCGGATTTTTGCATTGGTAAGCTCCACTAAGACAAGCACACATGGTTTAAACGCCTGTATGTTTAACCGTGTGTTAACTCTGCTTAGCTTCACAAAAACCCATGCAAACCTGCATAAAGCCACATTAAAGTGCCTTAATCACCCTTTCTCCATGAGCCCTTGTTTCTTCTAGCAACAAAATAAATACCCTTTGGCAGTTTTGAACCAGCAACATGTACACCACAGTCACAGCATGTAACCATTAAGCCATGTAAGCTGTACAAACTAAGGATGATTTCATGAACATATCCTGCAGGACAATCACTATACTATAGAGAATGTATATTGTGGAAGCAGTAACCATTCGAATAAGATATATACACACACATATATAACTATATATATATATATATATATATATATATATGTGTGTGTGTGTGTGTGTGTGTGTGTGTGTGTGTAAACATATATCTGTGAATGTTTGCTCTATATTGCATACATATATATATATATATATATATATATATATATATATATATATATATATATATATATATATATATATATATATATATATATATATATATATATATATATATATATATATATATATATATATAAACAAACAACACACTTGCAGATAAATACTGGTAAGCCTAGCAAACACCACAGTACAATGGCTGTGTGGATAGATATATCCCCCATGACAGTCACACAATACTCCTACATATCCTGTGGCAGATCATACTGTAGATAGAATGCTGGGGTGGTATGGGACATTCATCTGCTGACCCCACACACATACACAGTCCAAATAACAATTACTCACTGTGCCGCTACATAATCATGATAGGGCTTACACAGTAGCCAGACATACAGCAATCTCTTAGGCACGTAATTGAAAAGACTAAAGAGAGCACAGTGAATCCCATACAGCCAGTAATCCTACAGTTGCCACCTTATCAAATGGCCAGAGTGTGATATGTTTGCACAAATGAGAATGTTTGCATTAAAAAACACACATAACACTATTGTTTGTTTATTTCTGTATTAGTTTGGTTATTTATGACATGTCTTACAACATGTAGGTGTGTAAAATACAACATAACTGAATTATGCAAATATTAAAGAAACCATATGTTATATTCTTGCTCCTACCATCTCAGGACATGTTCCAGTTGTCAGAATTGTCGTCAGCAGTACCATACCTCTCAACCTGTTATAGGCAAATATATGGACAAAGCATAATATGATGGTGTACAAATAGGGACTGGTTATAAATATTCTCTTACAATCTCAGAAGGCTGATAGAATACTAGAGGTTTTGCAGTAGTATTACTTTTCTGAAGGATGTGGAGTCTTACTGTAAAATGTTTGTCATTATTGAATGAGCCCAGTCCTCAGCTTTTTGCCAGAAAGGAGCCTAATAGGAGCCTAATTAAGGAGGAGTACACAAAAGTCATGATGCCAACATATGGACATTATGGAAACATTTGTACAGTTGAGGATTATGAGTAGGCCACAACTGGCCAAACAGTGACCATGCCCTCCACAGAGGGACAGGTGGTAACCAAAGTAAGCCACACAAAGTATCAGACACTGGTGTAATGGCAAAAGCCTTCAAGTAGTACAACAGTAGAAAACACACTTGCCTTGAATACAAAAATCAATCAACACTCAATTACATGATTAAGCCAACAGCCTCCAATTACACTCCTCAGTTAACCACTTAGTGGGGAAAGTATCAGATGTTACAATGTAAATTGATCCTTTGCATAATAATGCTTCACTTCAAACTGGTCTATCAAACTGATGAACAGTCTGTGTGCCAAACAGTAACCTCTAACCCACCACTGTCCCCATCACCATATTATCAAAACATACAGCTACATACCTTTTATGTTTTATTAGTAATATCCCTCACATGTACTAACAGCCTAAGATTCAAACATGTACCCCCCCCAAAATGTGTTACATGGGTATATAACAGTGTTTACTATACACTGACCTCTTGACTGTATATGGTCACACATGTTATCTAGCCTATGGCCCATATTTATGGCCCCTACCCCACAACATGAGTGGGAGTCCACAGCATCAGTGGGATGAGAGCAGGAATGTCAGCTCTAACTAATGATTAGCCCATACCTATCAACCTCTTACTGCATGACATCTGGACAAAGCCTGGTATATAAGTGGAGGACATTGGGCCAAACACAAGGGCATATTTGATATATGGCACTCATACACTGTGAAACTTGGTATTGGTACAGAGTTGTTTGCAACATATCCTTCCTGAGGTATATGAAGTCACAAACACTAATGTATGTTTCCAGTTACTTATAGCAGTCAACAGAGTATTGCAATGATTTGTCAAGGACAACACCTGTTTGGGGAACACACTAAACATAGTGGCCCAAAGCTTGGATATTATGTGGATAGCCCTACAATTGAGAGCTATGCAGACACATAATGTTGTCAGACTGCAAGCTATGCAGAACTAGCATGTACACACAAACCCTGTTAAACTAGCAGTATTCAAAGCATATAACAGTGATACTCACACTGTGTCCCTACATCTGGAACCTTACATAAACCTGTAGCTGGCCTTTGTCCACATGCCGTGTTGTAAGAGATATTCTCACCTGCTGTCTGTAACACTGCTGCCCACACACAGAAAGGATGTGTTCCTTATAGGCAAGGTAAAGGGACAATGACCACAGGAAGTGCACATTTATAGGAGTGGGTTGCCATGACATTGGCTATTGGAAGAACTACACAGCTGCTTTGCATGCAATTAGCAAGTGGGGAACACCGATTGGTGCATAGGCAATCACCTGGTCATGACCATCACCTACAAAAGCCATGCTGTCACTTAATCAAACCCACTCAATCCCTGTACTGCAGAGAATGAGAGAGAAAAAGAGAAAGAGAGAAAATGACACAGAGCAGGACAATAACCAAACCAAAACACTTAGGAAATTCACCCCGGGGATCACGTCAGTCGCCCTGCTAGACAGGGGTCCAGGGAAGTAAATAGTGTGGGAAGAAATAGCTAGGGAATTGTTATGGCTAGGCTTGTATAGGCCCAAAGGCCAATAGCCTAGTACCAACCTATGAACTTAGGTTTGAATATACAACAAACCCCCCCAAAAAAAGGTATGTGAAACATTTAAGCATGTAATTGAATGTATTACTTGGTCTGTAATAATGGGATAGCTGAGTTTGTAAAATGTATATGTGTCAGCAAAACTTGCTGTACTGATGTCCTGCTGTACAACTGCAATGGCCATAGCATCTGGCTCTGCTGCAGTGGGAGACATCACAGCCATACCTGTCAACTGTACAAATCTTCATAGAATGTCCAATGTTTAAATCTGAACACCTCTTGACATCTCTACCTGTCTGACAAATAGCCGAGGACTGAAGTCATGAAGTAATGACAAACACTTGAGTGTAAGACTGTACATCCTTCAGAACAGTCACAGTAATGCAAAATGTATTATGCTAAAAACTTCATAACTGTATAACAGGAATATGTACGATATGTCCCTATTTACCCCCTCCCCCCATCATGTTAGGCTTTGTCCACATGTGATGCTCTAAGAGTTTGAGAGGTGGTATCACAGCTCAGGAGCCTGACTCACCCTGGGAAAGGACAGCTCACATTTGCCAACCACTAGACTGTGCCACTGCTAGGTCAGTTAATGGGATGTTGTCCATATCCATATGTTACCTGTGGATATGAGTATGATATATGTTTCTCTTGGAAAGCCAAGAGACATATATAGGGCATGTGCATAGTACAGTACTATTGCAGACATGTGTGCCAAACTGCATGTGATATCTTGAATTAATAACATTCAACTGTACAGTGTTCTGATGGACAATAAGCACATTTGTGACTGATATCTGTAGACACACACACATTTACTTGACCTATGTCAACCAAACCTGTGGCAGGTCTTCCAGCAATGACAACGTAACATGATAGTGTAGTTATGACTATTGGACATCTTCCAGGTTATCACAGTGGTGTTAAAGGCTAATGTGCAATCAACTTAAATATGTATGTTGCAGCTAGAGTAATATGGTATTAATATCAATGTTACATTTGTCAACCATTGATGTGGGTCTTTGTCCTGAAGTCCTGTGGGTATAACCAGCTGAGAAGTATGACTGATTAGCAAGACTGTGAATACAGTGTGCCATACTAACACAGAACACAAATGTATACCAGGTATCCCCTGGCCACATGTATGTATGTGTATCTCCAGCTGGAAGGCACAAAACTGATACCATGGGTTTCAAGCAGTCTGAAAAATAGGATGTGCATGTTGCACATGTGTGTAATATCAGTGTCAGTGCATACAACAGAAATCAATGTGTACAGCTACTTATTGTTGCATTGCCCTGACACTGATATGGGTACTACAGTTGGCATGATTATCATGTACTAATCAGTGAAGTGTTCATCTGTGTTATGACCCATTGCCCATGCCTAACACTAACAGCTATAGCAACACCTATATACAGTGGATATCAAAAGCATACACACCCCTGTTGGAATGCCAGGTTTGTGTGCTATATGACAATTAGGCCACAGATAATCTTTCAAAAATGTTCCACACCCCAAATATGACCCATAACCTGTACAATTCTGTTGAGTGTGCAAACCAAGACAAATTGATCCTGTAGTTATCTCAACAGGTGTTCACACAACTTATCACTTTAAGGGTGTGTGCACTCATTCAATTGGCTTATTGTACTGATTGTTATTTCACATATGTTTTCACAGA
This sequence comes from Protopterus annectens, assembly GCF_019279795.1. Classification (NCBI taxonomy): domain Eukaryota; kingdom Metazoa; phylum Chordata; order Ceratodontiformes; family Protopteridae; genus Protopterus; species Protopterus annectens. The sequence goes on from NC_056737.1 coordinate 1,688,913,557, forward strand.
CCCGATTGTCATGTTTTACATCGAATTGTAAAGTATAGAGGTCACATTACAGGTGGGAATTTATTTAAAATTAGTTTTTGTGGTGTCATGTTCCAATTGCACAAATACCAGGCATTGTAACAGGGGTGTGTACACTTCATATCCACTGTAGTTATATGCAATTAGCAGTACCTGACCTGTAAAAGTAGCCTCCACCAAGGAGAGATTAATCCCCCTTGGTGGACAACAGTGATACAAAGCACATAATAGGATGCTATGCTGGCTGTACAGGGACATATAGGCACAACAGAGTGTCTCCACATATATAGTCAGTCTCAGAGGCAACAGCACAATTCAACTTGTACTGGGGGTAAAGAACACCTCATACACACATGCCATGGATATAGGCAACATGCATCACACAGGTTAGGTGGGAACAGTGCCACCCTGTCCACACATATTCTATAGGAGGATATGCACATCAAATATACTACCCCCCACATCAATGGTGAACATGTACATCATGCCTACTGAAGGTAACAACAGCAAATCTCCCTGGGCCATGAGAACATCACTGGCTGCCTCTTACCTGAACTAAGTCATGTGCTCACAGCTCCATCACACACTACAATCAAACACAGACTTGCCACCATCCACATGGACGATGGCCACTTTCATCCCTATACACAGAAATGAATGGGGAATAGAGGATTATGCAGTTAACTGTGCAACATTGGGTGGAAAAAGATAAGTCAGGGCCAGGAGTGTAATGACAGTTGATTATAGGGTTAGGTTGTAGTTTGGAATATTATCAAGTAATATTCTGTGTTGCTGTACAAGTAGACAACCATATGAGGTCGTGTAACCTTTTCTCCTGTTTATGTCTTCCAGCTACCATGCCAGGAGGAAGGCTACCAGTCTTTACTTCATTGGAGAATGAAGTAATAATGCAGTATGTCATACAGCAGTATGATGTCCTGTTTGGACGTGGCACAGAAGCCCTACGTGACTGAACAGCCCTGTGGGAAGACCTGGTCCACAGAGTGAATGAATCTGGACAACAGAACCGACATTATGAGCAAGTCCGTCATCATGCCAGCAATATTTTGCATCATGCAAGGAACCAAGAAGCTGCTGTAGCAAGGGAGCAGCTAGCCACAGGTGGGGGTGCAGCCATCCAGCCCCCACTGACACATACAAACAGTTCCTTGCCAGCCTTGTTGCACCCACCCGGCACACCCACCATGAAGCAGAACTTAGCATTGTTGTGGTGGGTGGCACCCAACCAATGTCTGAGGAGTGAGCAGGTAAGGCCACAGTGCACATAACTAGAAGAGTATTGATTCTACATTTCTATCTGTAGAGAATCTGCATGCATATATCAGAGAAGAGTGTCTGTAGCTGGAGTTTAGTAATACACAGATGTGGACATCTATGGTGTAGGGCTGCATATTCTGTAGTATTGCTGTTTGTTCTGTTAATGTTCTGAAATGCTGCTTCCACCCTGTAGCAATGCTACATGAGTGGCTACTGAAATTACCTCTATCCCACAACTATGTAGGTCCCTCAGGTATACAACTGGGGCAGCAGCCTGTGGCTGGTGAGTATGGGGTTATTTTGTTCATGTTTACTAATACACTGGCCATATTAAGGCCATGCTATATGCCCTGCACACATTTATCATACCTACCTATAATGCATGATGTATATATTCAGTTTTGTTGGTGTTAACTGCCCAGCATCACAGTGGTCACCATGGTGAGGGTGGGTAGTATTCCTGCAGTAAACCTCACAACCCATCAGTGCAAGATGTGTGGAAAGAGACAAGCCAAATGGTGGGACAAATGGCCTACAGTAGGGACATTTATAAAACATAACCCTCATACTGTTGATACAACAGTGTACACACCCCTATGATGGTGTCAACTGTTCCTGATATAGACAATGACAGAGCACAATAACACATTTCACACCTTTTACAACCCATAATGTGCACCTAACATGTGCAATTAATGTATAAAATAGAATCCTATGTTAGGACAACAAATATGGAGTTTACAAACCTTACAATACACTGGAAGCATACGTGTGCACACACGCCAATTAACATATTGTGGAGTCAGCTTATGATGTACTGACAGCATTCACTCTTTTGCAGTACACACCTGCCATCAAGTACAGGCCTTTATGTCACACCATGTAATGGTCTGCTCTCTGAGAAGTATGTCCATGACAATTGGCCAGCTGCCAGCAACACAGGCAGCCATGGCTTGCAGACATCTTCCAAGGCATGATATAGATCCATTATCTGAAAGGAAGTAGTCAGGAGTAGGGTAAAATAACATTACCTCACCATTGTATATTCCATGGCAAACAGTGCAGACAGTCATCTAGAGGTGTATTAAAAATGAGACAACAGTGATGTTGACAAGACACAGATGGCCATCCAATACAAATGACAATACATAGTGCAAACTGGTCAGAGAGGCTACCCAGATACATGCAGCAACACTGAGGAAGTTGCCCAAATGTCTAACAAGTCCTGCCTGTGTATTACCTGTGGCAACAATCACCTGAAGTCTGCATGTGTGCCCTATGGGTTAGGGTAAGTAGATGGGAGATTCATCCTACAAGAAACATCATCCAGGCCTCCGTACAGGTAGTAAAAGCATGACTCCAGGTCTTCCAAAGGCATGTGTTGCAATGTGTAATGGTGTCATGAGACCAAGGCTCAAACCTACAGACAGTAGTCCTAAAGTTACGTGTGGTGCACAAGCAGCAGCTCACGTCACATCAGGGCCACCATCCCCAACTTGAAGGTTGCTGGTGCCAGTGTACACCTTTACGGTTGCTGTTCATTACCTGAAAGTAGGCCTGTAGACATGGTGGAGTGAATGTGGAACACTGCAAACTAACACTCATGTGTGGGCCACAGTTGTCAGGCATCTGCAATAAGGCTGAGGATGGGGAGGGGTGTCAGCTTCAAATACAACAGTGAACTGAAGCATACATCCAAAGCTAGCTAAGAATGTCCGTATCTTAACACATTCAAGGCTATGAATTGGCCCACACATAACAGAAACCCCACAGCAATACTGAAGTCCCTGTGTGACTTCCACGGGCTGTGCACATGCAATCTGGCAGAGTTGTGGTACCTTTGTAGGGAAGATGGACCTAATTATGCAAAGGCAAGAATGTGCCATGCTACTTTGCCCCTTCCAGGAATAGTGACTGCTGTATTTCAGTTAACAGTTGTTTCAACAAGCCATTGGTTTAAGGGTGTGCACACTTATGCACCCCCAATATGGTACACATCTCAGTCAGCATCTCCATGACTGACAGTCATCTGACACAGGATTGGATTGCATAGGTCATATGTCACATATCAGGTGTGTGTAATGTTTTTGACTGCAGTAATGTGGCCCCATTGCATATAATAGAAAAGGCTGCCGTGTCAACAGGAGTGTGTATGCACCTGAAATCCACATGAGGTTTGGAAGGTCGTCAGTGTACACAGATGTTATTGCACATATATCAACTGATGATGACGAGATCGGGAAATCAGATGTCAGTCATTCATTAGTCACATCCATCCTCATATCATCCCAGTCATGTGTCAGACAATCACATAGGGATTGTGAAGAACAGAGCAAACATAACTGTTACACATCTAACACATTCAGCAATGATTTGTATAGTTGTGAGGTATGGTGTACAGTGCATGCCAGTGTGCTGTACAGGTGCACAACATTAATGTGTACATAGGTGCAGTGTGTCCCAGGGGAAGGGGCATCACCTACTAACATGACTTGTGCATGTATACTGTCTGTAACCAGGATTTAGAAAGGCTGCACTGCCTGACATTGAGTGCCATATGTCATGCATTTCAATTGTTGGGTATTGAGGTCTGTGTAATATGTTTGTGCCACCTCACCTGTAAGTGTGCATGTGTGTAGAAGTAAACCATAGTGTACAGGTCTTAATTTACATTTCTTGTCTGCCACTCACAGGTGACAAGATGGGTCAGGGTCCCTCCTGCAGGCAAAATGATGATAGTGTCCATAGAGACTCTGACAATGATGATAAGCATAGTGAGGCACAGGCAGGGTTGTCAGGGGCTGAATCTGTGCCATTGGTTGGCATCCCACTTTTATCCACCTAAACTCCACACACAGTCACAATGCCCATACATACCCCGTCACCAGTGGCCATAGATGAGGGACAGTTGGTGGGTGGTGGTATGGGACAGGAAAGTGTGGGGACTATGGCAAGTGTGTCTGTACACAGCAGCCATAACCAGATGACCAGTGAAGTACCACACAGGCAGATGTACATGGATGCTTTTAGGAGGGCTGCTGGCCATCATGCCCCTGGCAGAAGTGCCACAGCAGGTGTCACCGATGCATGTTTTGAGCCATCATGAAGGCATAGGCACGTATGGAACATTACACCAGAGATAGTCTGAGGCTCCAGAGGGCTACTCTTCCTGCTGTACATGACAACATCCGTGATCTTGCAGGTTCCCACCATTATTTTGCAGAAGTCATGGCTAGATAGTTGGGTGAGATGGTGGAAATTCTCGACCATGTGCTGTCTGTGGTAGAGCATGTGATAGGAGTAGGGCATCGACCATGTGGACTTAGGTCAGCAACACCAACAGGTGGAGGTTTACGTGGATGTGCAACAACTTACGGCCGCTCCCATAGTGGCAGTCCCAGCACCAGCACTGCATGGGGGGGTGCTGTCCACACCACAATGCAGCAGGCTATGTGTACATGGTCCTGGCTGGTCTCAACAGGGACACGGATCCAGCAGACAATTGTCATCATCAGGGGACAGTACCATATCTGGGCTTCTGCCTGGTAGTGCCTGTGCAACCCCTGGCAGGCACAGTTCCCATGTCCATGGCCAGACATGGTAAACTGTACACCCTGCCATGTATGGTCTGCAGCTGTCCAACAAACTCCTGTATGAGGCAGCCACATATCAGAAATGTGTGGATACATACACACACATCACCAACACAGCTAGGGCACCTCCATACCTACACACACCATGTCTGCACAGCCCATTTAATAAAGAACTCCCTAACCCACACACATGATGTCAACCAAACAGCTCAGCCTAGACCTCTGGCAAATCCACAACAAGCCCTGTGCATATGATGATACCTGTGCCACATCCCTGTCATCCATACCATTGATGCAGGGACATGCTAATATGGTTCTGATGCACAGGGTGAATGTACTACGGTTTAGCAATGTAATGCTGTTTAATGTGTTTTCAGCTGGAATGATTAATGCTTACATGTCAAAATGTGTAGCTGTCCAGCCAAAATGCATTATAGCTGTTATTAACACTGACTGATTGTGGTCTCCATAATGTATTCTGTTTGTGTTCTAGGTGTCTGTGTGTCAGCAGGATGTTGTTCTGCTGTCCTTTCCTACAACGGGTGTGACACTGTGGTGACACATTGACTGTGTCATATCCCTGGTACAGCTGAACACAAATAACAGGTCTGTATAACAGTTATTGCATGTGTCACATGGCTGATAGGTCTGAACGTATACAGGTGAGTGCATGGTGGCTGATGTAAACAGCTCTTCTACAGTGAACAATGGTAAATGTACTGGGTGGCACACACCAAATGTTTGTGAATAACACACACAAAGAGGCTTTGGTGTTGATGCAATACACAGAGAATACTGTTCACATGGATGCACTTCATTTTGCAGTGAACTCATTTTAGCCTATGTAATTCTACCAAGACCAAATTGCCAAAACATCACATCAGTAAATAATCAGTCCACCAGTTTACTGTCATTGACAATGGTACTGCCAGGGTATATGTCCTCTTCCCCAATGTAGTTCAATCCTGGAGTTGGTAAACATAGGTATGCTAGTGTGGATGGCACAGCCCCTCCACTTTGGAGGGTGTGGGGTGGCATAGAACCACACATAGTGTGATTAACAACTACTTAACCTGTTAACATAAACTGTACAGTATAACAACACACTAAGCGGGGGGATACAGACAACAATAACCCCAATGTGGGTGGCTGTGCCCACAACAACTACACCCAACTATATATACTAACTCCAGTATCGCTGTACATCTGTACAGTGGGGAAGAGGGCATTTACACATCCATTACTAGTTTTGATGGAATGAATTTCCACAAGATGATTTTTTTGAAATGTTACCTTTTGCCAGTTAGTTCTTGGACAAATGATTTCCTGGGACATATATTTTCTGCATACTGAAGTAGATCCCTTCAATATACACATACACTTACTTGGCAACACTGAGTGTAGAACCTCTACCTAGGCACTTATTGCTACTAATGTGTTTGGCCTTAATTGCACACACCACAGAACTTTTAGGGTGAGGTGTGTCCCGGGTTTCCTGTTAAGTGGAGAACATCACCAGGCCTTGTACAGTATGGTAATGGGAGATGTACTGGGTGTTAATGAACAATACATAGTATGACATATTGTCAAAGAAACATTGACAAACACATACAGTCATAGACACATTTGACAGACCTGGGTTTAGCAGTGCTAACTACCTTGTCAGTGAGTCCATACTGTTACAGAGTTTTTGCATACAGCACATGCATCATTGGGCTGGATAGTGTAATCAGTTACCTGTATGGTTGATGGTGACAAAGGTCCTCATGCAATGGACTTGGGGCCATGTACTGGGGGTACCATGGTGTAAAGACAGTATATCCAGCACCCACACCCCACACTGGATATTGTACTCATGATAATACTCTGACATACCCACAATCACACATTGACCAGGACTGCAATACAAACCCTTGTCTATTTAATCAGTGCTACTACAGGGATATGCATTTATTGCACATGCCACAGGGATAATGGGGTGAGGGTGTGTCATGCCTCTCCTAATATCAGCAACATCACCATCCCTCATAATGTATGGCAAGGTTTATTGTATTTTGAGAATGTTGCCTCAGAATGTTGTCTCCTACAAATATGCACACTCACACACAATTGCACACACATACACTCACACACATACTCACATTTGCCAGAACTCAGAGGGTAACCCATGCCTATCTACCCATTTGTAAAACAGTGTTATGCAGGTACTGCAAGCTCCAGGTAGCCCATAGGGTAACGAGTGTAACAAGGTACATTTAATGTTAATTACAGTAGCAGACGTTTCTAAGTATAGCAATAGGGGGGTGTAGTAGGTGAGAAGGCCCTCAGTATTTTCAACTACAAGTTTGCAAACACACAGACACTGTTATTCTCGGTAATGCACACTGACACATTTGTCAGTACTGAGGTCCATAGGTGCAGGTGTTCCTAGGTGTGTACCAGGCAAATCTCCATGGAGAGATGAAAGGAGTAGGGCATATGGGTGCACTGGTATCATGCCACCTAACATTTTTCAGCAGGCCATCTGTCAACCAATGCCCCTTAAGTGATCCCCAGGGTGACAGTTAAATTCAACATCCAATCATCTGTTTTTCTCTTGCAGAGGGCAAGTGAGGTACTCCAATTGACATGTATGCAACATATATTGGATAACATGGCCAGTGTCTGGGTTAGAGACCTGTACCCAAGCATGTTCTGTTGACTGTGGCAGTCTGGTTGAGGTATCCATGGCATGTGGGGCAAACAGGTTGGGGTTGCCTAGCTGTGGCATTCATAACACAGCTGGGCAGACATGTCAGTGTCAGTCAATCAGAGATTGACTGTAAACAGCCAAGATGGACACTTGACATCTGCACTTCTGTACAGAGGACAGAGAGAAATTAGCTACCCAACAGGTTATGCATTAGGATGAATGTTTTGACAGATAGACGTCTGACACCAATTACTACATGACAGCAGTCTTCAATGACATGTCCTAAACACATAGTAGTCTACAGTTAATATCAACATATCAGATCAATATCCAATAGGAGATACTTAAAAACATACAGCTCACACACCAAAAACACGATAGTCATTACTCATAGTCCAGCTTTGCATGCAGGGGTGTATAGTTCCAGTACTGCAATCTGCAATGTAGTCTTACTTGGAAAAGCACTGTTAAAAGTAGTAACATAATGATACAATACCTACAAGTGTGACTGCATATAACCCAGGATACTACCCATGTATGAAACACATACAAAGAGAAAAGATTGTGGTACCTGCCATGTATACTCAAGTGTACCATACAGTATATTCACACCCCTTGCTACTGTAATGACAGCACATAGAACCATGTTATGTACATGGAATTAAATACACTTATTAAAGATGTCATTACCCTGCTATTTTATTAGACTGGAATGTGATCACTGGTTACCAGGGCTGAGCTATGCTGAGCAGGTCTAAGCATTGCTTAAATGTAAATGCTAAGCAAATTTGCGCACTGGTAAGCAAAGCCTACACTGTGTAAGCACCTTTTCATTTAACCATACATTTGCACTGCTTACCATCAGGCAAACCCACGCAAACCTGCTTAAAGCTGCTCAAAACTGCCTTAACCACTCTGTAGCCAAAAGTCCTTGCTCTGTCTAGCAACAAAATAAACAGCTCTTGTAGGTCTTGAGCACAGGACCCTCTAGAGTATAGTCACAGCACCTAACCACTTAGCCATGTGAGCTGTACAAATGTCTGTTGCTTTCTGAAATATATAATTTAGTACATGTACTGAATAGTAGTGAACAGCTGCTTTGTCTGCTACAATTGTTTACTACTTGTTAGTGAAAATAGTGTTGAATCAGTCATGTTTTATATCTAAATATACACATATCAGATAAATACCATAACACTGTCATGCCAGACTTTAAATCATGCAGAACAGCCATATCCATACAAACCCTGTTAAACCAACATTACTTCAAATGTAGAACAGCAATACTTACATTTTGTCCCCATGTCTGGAACATCCCCCTCCTGTTTGTTGGCCTGTCTTCACAGTGTTTGTTGTAAGCGGTATTTCCAACTGCCCTCTGTGATATTGTTTGTCAGACACCCATGTGAAGTCCTGCTCACAGTGAAGGAAAAGGGTCAACACCCATATAAAGTACTTAGTTATAGGAGTGTGTTTCCATGCAATTGGCTATAGAAATGATACCGCAGCTGTTCCACATGCAATTAGCAAGTGGGGGACTCCAATTCATGCACAGGCCATCAGCTGATCATGAGCATTACCTATAAAATTCAAGCTGCTGCCTATGCAAAACAGATTTATTTTTCCACATCTACCAGAGAGGGGGAGAGAGAGACAGAGAGACAGAGAGAGACAGAGAAAAAGTAAGAAAGGAAGAGAGAAAGAGCCAAGTGTGTTTGTGTATGATCCGTTTGTGGAGAGTGGTCTATGGATATTATAACGGTTTCCTATATTGTTTACTAATCCATGCTGTCACATAGTAATTGCACATGGCAGTAGACGTTTATGGCTGTAGATTATCTACAACAACCTCTACAGTGTTTGACAACTGTTAGTCTTGTAAATGTGGACATTGGGACATATAGGTCCTCAATATACTAATGTAGCAAAACCCACCCTGCAATGGATCCTGTCTTTACACACTCACCCCAATGCCCACACAGGATACTGATGGCACACACACACACACACACACACACACACACACACACACACACACACACACACACACACACACACACACACACACACACATTCTCTCACACAAACACACACATTATCACAGTTGCTAGGACCAGGATTAGAACTCATACCTAACTAGTTTGCTACACTACAGTATTACTCAGTTATCATAAGTATGATGGAGCTTATAGGGTTGAAACATGGCCGAATGGTTATTTCAAGGTGACTGACATCAGCAGGCATGCTAAAGTAGGGCAATGGGAGGTGTAGTGAGTGTGAATGGCCTCAAAATCATTCATCTCCACACACACACACACACACACACACACACACACACACACATACACACACACACACACACACACACACACACACACTTGCCAGTACTGTGATCCATAGGTTCATTGCTTCACAGGTGTGTAGTAGGAGAATGCACCTGAAAGTTCTACAAGGCTAGGCCAAGGGAATACCTTGGCATCAGGCCACATGGCAATAGTTCCCAGTGTGGTTCAGGGGTATAGTCCCTGGAGTGGTTCCCAGGGGTGGGTACTGTATTCACCAGCCACTCATCTGGGTTTCTATTGTGGGTGACCAGTGATGTGCACTGCTTCCCATGTATGTGATCTATATTCCATAACATGGACAGTATCTGGGTTGTGCACGTCCCATATGCATGTTCTTTGACATGTGGAAGTGTACTTGAGGTCTCTGGGGCATGTTGTGTGGACAGATTGTTATCTTCTGATGTAGCATTCCTGACCTCATTTGGTGAGACCTGGCTATGTAACTGAGGTCATGATTGCACCTACATTGACAGTATGATATGGATATTCAGTGGAGTTAGTGGCATCTGTCCATACAGGAAATGTGTATAAGGCATGGTATTCCCTTTGTGTGGTACATTTGCAGACTCTACAGTTGTTGCAGGTGTCCAGTGGGGAACATGGCAAAAGGTCCACTGTACACATTTATTTGTCTACCGAGGGCATGGAACAGGGTGCCATGTCCTTTTACTTGCTGGATAACACACAATCAAGAGATGTAACACATCAAAGTACTTTCTGATGTCAGTGGCACTGTTGTGGTCAACAGGCATGTAGTCCACTATCACACCGTGGTTACTATCTGGGAGGCAATATGCAGGGAACTACCAATATAGTGGTTGTTGCCTAGCCAAGTGTGTTTGTGTATGATACATGGGTGAAGAGTGTTCTCTGAGTAATAGAAGGGTTGCCTATATTGTGCACTAATCCATACTGTCACATGTAGGGCTGTGGATTGTCTACACCAACCTCTCTGGTGTTTGACATCTGTTGGCCTTGTAATGTTGACATTGTGACATATACTAGGTCCTCAACATAATAATATAGCAAAACCTGCCCCACAATGGATCCTGTTATTACACAATCACAACAACTCCCCCACAGGATACTGACGACAGACACACACACTTGCCAATAATGAGATTCAAACCCCTACCAAGCTATGTATTGCTACTACAGTATACCACATTTATAGCACACACCACAAAGCTTATAGGATGGATGCTGTCCCAAGGTATTTCTAAGGTGAGAAACATCACCAGCCCTTGTAAATCCTGCCATTGGGTGATGTAGTGGGTGAGAGATCCCAAAAACAATTTTACCCTACAGACAGATTTCCATCTGCCAGGCATGAGGTTCAAACCTCTAAACCTCTATCTAACAATCTTTTTGGACCATTATGTTACGCATTTACCACACGCACCACTGACCTTACATGGGTTAGGGATGGCAACAGGTACTTCCAAGGTGGATGATATCTGCAGGACTGCTAACGTCAAGCACTGAGATGTGTACTGGGTGTAAATGGGGCCAAAATCTTAGAGGTACAGACATACATATGTAGCCATATGTACACACACAAACACTTGCCACAGATGAGATTCAAACCCATACCTATGTAGTTAGTGCTACTACATTGTTCCACATTTATGGCACGTGCCATGGAGCATATATGTTGGACAGCTGTCCAAAGGTATCTTTGAAGGTGAGTAACATCAGCAGCAGTGCTAACAAAAAGGGTAAGGGGAGAGTAGTAAGTGTGAATGTCTATAAAATCAGGTATTATCAAAGACACACACACTCTCTCACACAAACACATGCAGTTTCACAGTTACCATGTCTGGGATTAGACCTCCTACCAAACTAGCATGCTACACTATAGTATTACGCAGTTATCACAAGCACCACGAAGCTGCTAAAGAGCTGTCCAAAGGTATCTTTGAAGGTGAGTGACATCAGCAGCAGTGCTAAAGGAGGGGTAAGGGGAGAGCAGTAAGTGTGAATGTACATAAAATCAGGTATCATCAAAGACACACACACTCTCTTACACAAACACACACAGTTGCCATGTCTGGTATTAGAGCTCCTACATAACTAGCATGCTACATTATACTATTAAACAGTTATCACAAGTGCCACAGAGCTTATAGGGCTGAAATGTGGCCAAATGGTTATTTCAAGGTTACTGACATTAGCAGGCATGCTAAAGTAGGGCAATGGGAGGTGTAGTGAGTGTGAATGTCCTCAAAATCATTCATCTCCACACACAGTTTCACAGTTGCCATGTCTGGGATTAGAACTCCTACCTAACTAGTTTTATACACAACTGTATTACATATGTATCGCAAGTGCCACATAGCTTATAGGGCTGAGACTTGGCCAGAGGGTTATTTCAAGGTGACCAACATCAGCAGGAGTGCTAACATGGGCAATGGGAAGTGCAGTGAATGGGCCATAAATCATTCCTCTGGAAACACACACACACACTCAGTCACACACAACTTTACATTTGACAGGACTGGGTATACAAATGCTAGATGAATACTGATTTGTACTATCATGTTACATAGTTATCATAAGCACCACAGATATTATAGGCCTGAGGGCTACCAAAAGGAATGTCTACAGTGATTGACATCAACACATCATGTGATATCGGCCAATTGGATGTGTGGTGGGTGGGACAGGCCTCATAATGGAAATCTCTCTGTCACTGTCTGTCTCTCTGTGTGTGTATGTTTGACAAATTATAGTGTGTTGGCCTTGGATATGTGTGAGTATTCCTATCCAATTTATGTGCAAAGCATGAATGGTGTACAATTTGGTGTGCATTCACAGACATCTTAAATGACAAATATGTATAGTCCACTGTTTTGTCAGACATGGGCTTCAAAGTGTAGGAGCATGCCCAGTATGACCTTCTGTATTGAGTGTGTGAATCCATTCCAGGTAGGGTTGTACTCCAGTCCAGGGTTTGGTGTTCTACACCTACAGCTAGCAACCTGTTTCTGCAGGATATATGTAGATAGGTTGAGAATATGGAGTCACAATGGGTGACAGATAGTGGGATACTGTAACTATTGCTGTCTGTGCTGCTTGTGTTACATGGTTGGTGTTAGCAGAGCTATTCAGACATATGTACTATTTTACACTGCAATGTATTATGCCATCAACTACTGACGGATATACTTATTTACTCACAGTTATTTCCTGGGAAATACAAGATGAATGAATCTGTGTCCAATATTGTGGTCTGCAGCCTACATATTCTTGCACACTCATGCAATTCTGGAGGTGTAGCTGAAGACACTTGCTGGTGGGTCTGTGTAAATGGTCCAGCACCATGGTACAATGGTGGTTGAGGATCCCCTTCTTGTACATATATTGATGTAACAGCATGGCCATATCCTGCTGTACAGATTCAGCCAGGTTACCCAGAGGCAGGGCTCATATATCTGGTTAGTTCCCCTTCACACTGTGTTTTATGAGCAGGTTTGTAGCCACCCATTACTGGGTTTGCATGCAGGTGTAGTATGTGCACACACCAGAGTTTCAGACTTCACACACTCCATGACATCCATGCTTCTGCACCCGCCCACACTCTGTTATTCTATCCTCTTCCTAACATTATGCAAGCAATATCTAAGAAGTATCCCTATATATGGCCCTTCATCCCAGCAGTATTTAGGGGTTGGTCCACAGCTTATGCAGTAGGACATGGTAGGCATGCTACTGGGATTTGTCAACATGGCTTGCATTTGTGTTCTGTTGACTGTGTTATGTTGTTAGTTGGGACCCTATGAGATACCATACATTGGCGCTATGGATAAGGCACATGCCTTTGACAGAGGTCTGTAGGCCATTTGGTAGTGATGCAGGCCATCTGTAGCAGGCCAGTGATTTCTGTCACTCCTACATTCCTAGGCTGTGAACCAGTGGATTCCCCTGGGGTGACAGGGTAAGTGTGCAAGGTGTTAATGGCAATAGTTCCTGTCCATATTAAACCATTGGTCTGGATGCAGGCAGAGTGCTGCTTACAGCTAAGGACACGCTTGCATGGGACACCTCTTCAGCATGCCATTTCTGTGGGTATTCCCATACAAAGGTGGGGTCATACTGTATTCATTCCCAACAGCAAGGACATGACCAGTGATACACCTGTGGCTGATGGTGGGGTGAGCTGAGTGCATGTGTGATATGGAAGCTACTTACAGCTGACTCATAGATATATAGGGGACATTCCCCTTATGCTGCCTTGTGCAGGGACATAGGCAGTCTCTCATTACTTCATAACTGTACCTTTTGTGGTCTGCCAGTGATTGGCCAGACTACATCAGTATTCCATACTACACAGACAACTAATGTGCTGTTAACCTGTATGTACAATTCCAAAGCTGTGTACAGTTGACAGTTACATTTTATGTACTCTGTCTAGGCTACTTCCACCAGTGTACTGTGTGTATGTATGGGCCCACATTTATGGCATGTCCATCTTTCAGACGGTGACACATATTGACATCTGGAAGGTGAGTATGGATGACTGCTGACATGGGGATTGCTGAGAAGCATTGTGGTTGGCACTGCAGTTGTTGGAACATGTCCCTGTTATCCACAGTACTGCCCATAGGCCACTGAGACACAACCCTCCATGCCTACATGCTGTCCACTTCCAGACAATATTGAACACATGACAACCTAACACATGGACCCCTGCATATTGTACACATGCAACAATCTATCCTGTAGATTGGGCCAGCTTGGGTAATCTGTGCTCCATCTTCAGTGACTGCATTTTCAGGTTAAGGCTCCTAGCATTAAGCAGCATGACCTTCAATTTGCTTTTCGACAGAACTTTTATGTTGGAACATCTGTCTTTAGGACATTACCTAAAAAAGGCACAATGGGGGAGGAGAGAGCCTTGGTCAGGATCTGGAGTCCCAGTGTTGACAGGTGGAGGTCATCTTTGGCAAAGTATTGAGGCCTGTCAGCCATGTCATCCCAGGCAGACAAATACTGGATCTCCTTGAAATGACACCAGAAACTAAGCCGATTGTTGAAGTCAATTATTTTTTGTTGGTATTGTGGTAGCATTCTTGGTAAAGGTTTGAAATCCCCATTGTCTGCTTGTCTCTGGGTATAGTACAGATGTACATTATCAGTTACCATTTATGTGGCACACACTACTTTACATTTGTGAGTGTTAGTGCTTATAGGATGCTTATTAGTTGCCATTTCTAAGTAGTACAGTTTAGTGCGATATAAGGAATACATGTTATATCCACATGGTTTACACTGCACTGCCCTAAAAAATCATATATATTTTTTTCAATGATCAGATGTCTCAGTATTAAAGATTACCCCTTGGTATGTATATCAGAAGTTTACATCCTGATATGCACATTTGTTTGTTGCAGACAAGCTTCAGAAACAGAATGGACAAATTTTCTGTGCATGAAAATTAAATAGTATTGGAGGCACTCACCAGCATGGCAGATACCGTCTTGGACAGATGGATGATACATTGCCATGAACACAGGTGTAGAATGACATCACCAAAATGGTGCATGCTGGAGGTGGTTACAACCGGTCACAAGAGTCATATTATCAGTGATGCTCCAACATTATCTGAGGTGCAGTAAACTATTTTCACCAGTATGAAAGGCATGGGGATGCCACTGATGGAGGACCTCCTATACTTCCCCCCAAATTAAACTACATTATTCCTAGCATCACATCACAGAACTTTCCAAGACAGATATATTCATTGGGGGGAGGTATAGGGGAAATAGAGGTGGGTGTACCAAGGTACTAAGGTATGTATACTGTTCTAATACATAACTGCATAACATGCTTTAAATGTATGGCCTTACACTCCTACATGTGTTTTATTTTCCTATATACAGCTCAGTGTCATTACAATATTCCAGCAGGTGGTGCAGTCTGGGGAGGACAGACCTGATAAGTGTTTCTCTTTGTGATACATGGTTGTGCTGTTAAATGTTGTGAGCATATGTACTGATGACCTATTTCTACCATGCAGTTCAATCCCATTAAGCCAGGGCTAAAAGACTGTCAGGTATGTGTTTGTCTGTTTTGCTGTGGATGACTGTATTGGTATACATGATGCACAGAAATTAATTTCTGATTGTTAAATACTTATGTGGGTCATCTGTTCTTATGTATTGCACAGTGTTATCATGATATCCACAGCAGGAGGTGGAGACTCAGAAGGAAATGTCTGGTAAGTCTGCCTGTATATGCAATGTTAGTATGCTGACACAAGTAGATGTGACCATGGCTACTAATGATTCTTCTGTTACACAGGGATACTGCACTTCCCACAACCACATCAACCAGGTAAGTGCATATTTATATTCCATTTGTTTATGCTTTAATATACATCCTATGATGTTTGAGCACATCTGTTTATCTGTGCAACTATGTACTGTGCTTTTTATTATTCTTGTTTCTGTGTTTGCAGCCCTTCCACTTCCTGTCTCATCCAGAACCCAGTTCACTGATTGTAAGAAAGGATGTGATGTGCCACATAGACACAGTAGGGCCAGTGACACACATGGCGCTACACTGTGGTCAGTTTTATAAAGCCCTGGTAGAGTCAATCATATGGCTTAGAGTATAATCTCCAATAAGGGGAATAGTTCATCCAGACAGTCTGCAGGTGGTATAGCATCAAATATTGGTAAAGATGACACCCTTGAGAAATTATCCCCAGGTGAATCTTAGAGTGGTGGTGACACAACTCCACAACAGATAATTAATGTCTATATGATGGCACTTGGGCAAATGGCAAAGTTGCATGGACATGTGTCTGAAGTTGTATACCTACTCTTACAGGCATATGAACATTCCTAGCATTATTATGGCATTGAACTGAGTTCACCCTCTCATTCTACTGACTATGTATACACCTGACCCATGTGTTACACAAAGGTCAAGATGGCAGGTATGGAGAATTCATAGCAGCACTGGCTGCACAGCAAGATAGTGTGGCATGGGTTGCACACACTTTAGAGAGTCTTGTCTCACCAGTGCTTGAGCAGAACTGAAATACATACAGACCGCATGGTATGCATCCTGACCTATATGATCAGAATGCCTCCAGTTGCAAGAGGAAGACCACCTCTTGCACTTCCTTCACAGGGCTGTCATACATCACTGTCTGTGCTACAACATGCAGGTACACATGCCACTGAACACAACTGTAACATGTCTCAATATACACATAGCACCAACACCAGTTCAATGGTACAACACCATGGGTATACAGTTCTCTTATGGGGCAGGAGCAGCCAGGACTATACTTACCAAGTAGTAGCCCCCCCGAGGGTGTCACCCCCTTTTAAAGCAGACTTTAAGTCACTTGCTTGACATATGGTGACATCATGCATACTACTGGGGTATATGACAGACAATTTAATAATGAGATCATGTGCAGATCATGCTACCTGACAATTAAATGATGGCCATCCTTATCTTTTGATATAACACTCTGGATCTTAAGATGAAGGAGTTTTTTTTTGGCACATGTGTACAGTCTATTGCATGAAGGACATGAAAAGTTTGCAATAGCACAGAACCATTCCATGGCAGTCTGGAGCTCCTTGCATGTTTCTTGGAAGTGGATAAATTCATTCACATTGTGGCACATAACTGTGAGGGACTGTACCAGTATGCCACTACTATCTGAATGAGATACTCCTTGCAGCATCTCTCATATGCCACTAAAATATCCTAGAGGCCAGAGTTCCAGAAATCAGGAAAACCCTTACTTCTCCTTGGACTGGGATACCCCACAGACTGCATGAAGACATGTAAGATGCACCCATACTAGATACTGTCTGCACCAGTGCTCTCCGTCTAATATATATCTATTTATTATTTCCAGGTCAGAGAGTTGAATTAATTGGAGCCTGGCTCAGTGCCTTGCTGGCTGTCTTAATAGGATACATTTGCAGATCAGCCTCTAATATAGCTTGTAAAACCCCAGTCTGCTGATGAGCATTCACTGCAGCTTGCATTGGTCTAATTTATTCTGCGGAATTCGCAGAATTATATTAGAATAAAGCTCAAATATCCGTGTATGAAAAGTCGCGCCAATGGCCCCTGCTGAGTGATTTCATGAAAGTGTTGGAATACTACTCTGTTGCATTTTATTGTTGTTATGCACACGTTGTAGTTTGGAAAGTGGCAGGCATGTACAGATTCTCCAATTACCCTACACTAACTACATTAGCAGCTGTATATATATATATATATATATATATATATATATATATATATATATATATATATATGTACTTTGAATCACTGAAAACTCATTTCACTGAATTTCAAAACACTCACACCAAATCACTGAAAGCTCAAATCACTGAAATCTCATTTCACTGAATCACATTTCACTGAAGTACTGTTGAGCAAATAAAACATATATGCCCTTTTCCCCACTGTAGTGCTATCCTGGAGTTAGTATATATAGTTAGGGGTGGGGTGGGGGGTGTAGCCCCACCTACTTTTGGTTTTATATTGTTAGCTTTCAGTGAAATCAGATTCATAAATATAAAAGCTAAGTAGGTGGGAGGCTATGTCCCCACACCCTCTCTAACTATATATACTAGCTCCAGGATCACACTACAGTGGGGAAAAGGGCATATACATTTTATTTGCCCAACAGTACTTACATTCAGTATATATATATATATATATATATATATATATATATATATATATATATATATATATATATATAAACACATTTACAGTTTAATATTGCCCTGATTTTGACCATCATCATTCATTTTAGCAACATGAGTTCACTATGATTTGTAAATCCTGATTATTTGCAGATGTGGATTAACTTTGAACAAACTCTAGCAGCTATAACAGCTTCTTCTCCTTCACAGTCACAGGCCGTCTCCCATTATGAAAGAGCTTGGTTGGGAATATGTGCATTACCAGTTCCCTGCAGTACTATCTTGTGAAATAAATTCTGGTGTAGGATCTTTCTGACTCTTACTCCTTCCTTTAAAACAGAATGCACATAGATCCCAGTTACAGTTGTCTCTTCTCTCACAGTAACACTAACAATGCAAATGATGCAAGTAATTAAGTTGTCTCTTCTCTCACAGTAACACTAACAATGCAAATGATGCAAGTAATTAACACCTTAACCTTCTGTCCATTAGTAATCACACTGCTAAAAGTCCTTTAAATATGGAAAAGTGTTTCAGTATTTCCACAGACACCAGTAACAGTCAGTTGGAGTCAAACAGTCACATAACTTTTCAGAATGTTTTTCATTGTTTGGATCATTATCTCTAGTTGATAATATGACTGGATATCCAGGATTTGAAGTAGGCTGGTAGAGGTAGACCATCATCAAACACTATTTGTTTGGGTAAACCTTAAATGGAAAATATGGATTTCATTACATTTATAGGTTCATAGGTTCATAGGTAAGTACTAGGCTATCTGCCCAAGGGCATTTATAAGCCTAGCCAGAATGTGTTGGCTTTTGCCACCCCCTTAGATTAGTTCCCTGTACCTCTGTCCAGCAGAGCCATTAGTTCCCTGTGCCACTGTCCAGCAGAGCCACTGCAGTGATCCCCGGGGTAAATTTTCTGTTTCCCATCCACCCGTCAAGGTTTCTCTTTAAGAGTGTTAGGGAGGGGCTCTGCCTGATGTATATTGGAATCCTGTTCCAAAGCTTGGGAAGTCTCTGGGATAGGAATCTATCCCTCCAGCATGTCCTATTTATCATTGTGGTGAGGTTTATATCTCTAGAGCGTGTGGCTCTCCGGGATTTGTTTTTTTTTAGGTGGAGCATGTCCATCAATTCTGGGTTGGACATGGCCTTGTATGTCAGGCAGAGATCACCTCTGAGTAAGCGGTATGCAACCGAGTACAGCTGGAGTTTCTTGAGTTGGGCTGCATAAGGCATCTGTTTGAGGCCAGTAATCCTCTTGGTGAGGTACGTTTGTGGTCTTTCCAGCTGTCGCAGGTATCTTGTAAGGTACATCCCAAATGGGGTGTTGTATTCTATGATGGGTCTAATGACTGATGAGTAGAGAGGCACAATAACCTCTTTTGTTCTAGATGCGAACCCTTTTGTGATTAGGTGGGCCACATAGAAGGATTTTATAACCACCTTGGCAATATGATTATCAAAGGAGAGATTATTAATTGCTTGGGTCCCCAGATCCTTTATTACATTTTCTGTATTTAGGGGACTACCACCTATGTGGTAGATCGTGTGTACTTTGTTTTTTCCAAAGGGAATGACTATGCACTTTTTGGCATTTAGCTTGAGGCCATGATTTTAACACCAGGTATCCGTCTCAGTGAGACCCATCTGGAGGGTGTCTGTATCAGCCGGAGAATCAATTATGGCCCCTTGTTTGCAGTCGTCTGCAAACTTGGTCAACCATAGTCTTCCTGTGCTTGTCTGTACCTCTGAGAAGTATATGCTGAACAGGAGGGGTCCTAGGACTGAGCCCTGGGGATGCCACTTGTTACTGGTTTAGAGTCAGACGTAGAGCCTGCAACTCTCACCATGTGGGCTCTATCCATGAGTCAGTTGGCAACCTATCTCTTGACGTAGGGGTTTATGTTCAAGCTGGTGAGCTTGTCTATAATACTAGAATGGGGAATGGTGTTGAAAGCCTTTGCAAGGTCTAGGTCGGCTGTGTGGACCTCCTTTCCCTCATCTAATGCCTTGATAACCATCTCAGAGAAGTCCACCATGTTTAGGAGGCATGATCTGCCCTTAACAAAGCCAAACTGGGTAGGGTCCAAGGTTTGGAGGTTCCCAATGTTTCTGTTAATGAGTTCCATGATGATGCGTTCCATAGCCTTGCAGACCAGGCTAGTCAGGCGTATAGGATGATAGTTACCGGGGTCCATTGTGGCTCCACCTTTGTGGAGTGGGATAACTGTTGCTGTGCACCACTCTGTGGGTACGTAGCCTGTAGAGAGGCTGAGTTTGAACAGTGTGTTTAGGTGAGGGGTTAGTTCATTTTGGAGCTCTTGTAAGTCACAGCCTGGAACACTGTCCCGTCCCATTGAAGCTGTGTTTTTGGCTTTGGATAGGGCTGTTTTAACCTGTGTGTCAGTGATTGATGGGGCCCTACATTCTTCTGGTATAGTTATGGGCCCTTTAGGGGGTGAGAGGGGGGTGAAGTTTGCACTAAACCTGTCTGCCAGAATGTTGGCAATATCAGTCGGTTCAGTGTATTTTGTGCCATTCTGCACTAATTCAGAGCAGATCTGAGAATTTCCACTTAGGTTCATGACATAGCTAAAGAATGCCTTGTAGTTATATTTGGAGTTACTGGCAATTTTTCTTTCGAAACTAGCCTTGGATGATTTAATGAGGGATCATAGTTTCTTGCTGATACTGATCAGGGATGTCTTTCCTTCTTGGGATTTTACTCTTTTCTGTACTAGTTTCCTCCTTCTGTTGTATAGCTTGTTTATGGCAGGGGTCCACCAGACTGGTTTCCTTTTCTTAGAGGAGTGAGTCTTGGTTTTACTTGGGATAGCATGATCCATGCATTCCTGCAGATTCTCATAGAGTGCCAGAAGTTTCAGCAGCTTGGTCAACATTGTTCTTTAGCATGGGGTCTGTGAACCTTTCCACCTTGGTCTTAAGTAATGTGAAGTTTGCTTTTGAAATGTTTTTCACAGTGGTTTCCTTGATTGGGGGTGGGGGCGGAATGTGGATATCCAGAGTGATTAGTCTATGGTCTGATCTAACCAACGAGGGGTTGACCTCCGGTGTGGAATACCGGTCGCCCATGTTGGTAATGACCAGGTCCAATATGTTGTTCTCTGGTGGGGGTGTTTACCAGTTGATTTAGGGCATTTGAGCTTATAAATTCTAGGAAGCATTGGGTAAGGGAGTTAGTACTTGAGTAGTTCTCCCAATTTATGTTTGGGTAAATGAAATCACCCAGTATTAGGGTGTTTGGTAGGACCTTCATATTTCCCAATGTCTCCAGAAATGCGGAATTGGGGTCCTGGGCCATGGTGGGTGATCTGTAGCAAGCTACAATTTGGATTGCAGTTTTGCCCATTGTTAGTTCCACATGGATGATCTCTGATGCATTGTGTTGTGCCACTAGCCTGGAGGTGTGGGTATCCTTGATGAATATGGATACACCCCCCTTTTGTGTTTTGGTCCTGGTGCTGTGGCCGAAAGTTATGTTATGAGTTATAGCCTAGTAGTGCTGGGGTGCTCTCAGGTGCGTTAAACCAGGTTTCTCTTACTGCACAGATGTCGATGTTCTCCATACTGAGGAGTGCCTCGAGTGCGTGCATTTTGAGGTTTAGACTTCTGGCGTTGAGTAGCATTACCCTCAGTTTTTGGTTACTTGTGCTATTTATGGTGGTGGGTTTGTCTTTTGAGCCTTGCCTAAAAAAGGCACTATGGGGGCGGCAAGAGCCTTGGCCAGTATTCGAAAGCCTAAGGGTGACAGGTGCAAGCCATCTCTTGCGAAGCAACGTGGCTTGTCGAGCATGTCATACCAGGTGGACAGATACTGGATCTCCTTTAAATGACACCAGAAACTTAGCCAATTGTCAAAATTGATATTTCTTTCTTTATACTGTGGCATCATTCTTGGTGAGGGCAGGATGCTACTCAGGGTCAGGGTCATACCGGCCTGGGATACATGATCAGAGAGCTCTTCCATGTCTCTTTTCATGTAGTCCAGGGAGGTACATCTCAGGTCATTCACACCAACATGGATAATGACAGAGTTGTATTTGTACTTGTTCTGAAGTGACCTGAGTGCTTTTGTTATGTGGCGGATCCTGGCACCCGACAGGCAGCTAACTGTAACCGTTTCCTTGTCCAGCCTAGTTAGTGGGACATCAGTGTGCCTGGCTATAGAGTCACCTATTACCAGTGTGTTGGGTATGTTATTTTGTGTTAAGGGCTGTGAATGCGTGGCACATTGATTATGCAAAGTTTGTGTTTCATGGTTGGTGATGGGGTGTGGAGGTTGCTTGGATGTCTGCTTTGGAGGTCTCTGTTGCTTTTGCAGATTTTTATTTAGAGCCTCTGAGTATGTTTTCATGTATTCATGTGTGTTATTTGCCAGTGTTGGTTTATTAGTTCTATGTGAGACTGGTGGTGTGTTGCAAGTATTATCCTTCTCCTCTTGATTGTCATTTCCAGTCTTGGGTTGAGAGAGCTTTGCCTCCAGTTTGGCTGTATAATTACATCTCTCGCATATATTAGTGTTTGGTGGTAGGAGGAGAGGGTTGTCTCTGTACATGAGGCAATTGTTACATTGCCTCAAAATGCCCAGATTCACCAGTTGGACTGGAGAGTACACCGGAAACTGCCCTTTGGACATGCCTGAATAGGTAGAGTAAGCTGTTTTTCTGGTTGGCTGGTGGGGACGAATAGAGAGCCTTGTCCTTCTGGACAGTATAAGGGGGGTCTAGTGCTAGGGTTAATCAGTGCTTGCTATGAGTTTTAAGCAAGTTTTTGACTGTGAAATGAATGGTTTGACTGCTAAAGTTGAAGGTTTGTCTAGTTCCAAGGGAAAAATTGAAGAGTAGTCTTTGTGGAGCTGAGAATAGTTTAACTCTAGCTAAATGGTGCTGCCCGGTGCACAAAACCGCACAAATGCGGTTTTTATAGCAGGGAAGTGAAAAAGATAGAAATTAGCCAAAAATGGCCGATAAACTACTAACTTCTGTGCTGAAACCAATCCTCCAGGGACAGATAGACTGCTCAAAGCTCCCCTCTCTCACAGATGAACAGAGAAACTTCCTTCTATCCAAAGTAAGGTATGGGCAACACAGAAACTTGTAACAAAGCCCTGGATTCAGCAATAACCTGAAAACTGGACTATATTAGTTCAGAAAGGAATGAAAAAGTTTTTTTTTTGTTTTTTTTTTTCAGAAAATAGAGCAGATACAATCAAAATTAGCCCAAAATGGCCAATAAACTACTAACTTCTGGGCTGAAACCACTCCTCCAGGGACAGATAGGCTGCTCAAAGCTCCCCTCTCTCACAGGTGAACAGAGAAACTTCCTTCTATCCAAGTAAAGTATGGGCAACACAGAAACTTGTAACTTAGCCCTGGATTCAGCAATAACCTGAAAACTGGACTATACTAGTTCAGAAAGGTGGGAAACAAGTATATATTTTTTTCAGAAAATAGAGCAGATACAATCAAATCAACACTTTACCCAATTAACCAGTTAAAGAGCTCAAAACTGAGCCCTGTTCCAGCAGTCTTCAATCAGACAAGTTCTAACTGCACAGTCCTGCCACTAGGGTACAGAGAAACCTTCTCCAAAAAAGATGGCCTGTATCAGTGTACAAGTTATACAAACAAAGCTATATCCAGCAGGCCTGAATCGAGTCTATGCTACAGCAAACAAGGTGTACTGATTTCAGAAAGAAATAGTTCAAGTAAGCATGCGCAATAAGCCTTTAACCAGAAATTCCCAGCTCAGAAGGGCAGAATCTAGCCTCTCCTCACACAAACCTTCTTAATATAAAATAACTGGCCTGAAGCCCAAGAGCTTAACCCAGAACTAATACACTTTTAGAATAACAGACACTGAGCCTTCACTCAGCAGTTCCCAACTCAGAAGGATGTACGCTACCTGTCCTGCCACAATAGTGCAGACCACAAACCTTCTTAATGTAAAACAACTGGTTTGAAGCCCAAGTGCTTAAACCAAGGGCCTTAGAATAACAGTTACAATTTAATCAGGCTACTAACAAGCAGTAACAAAGGCAGCAGAATAAATTCAATTGAGTACTTTTAAGAAGAGGCAAAAGCAAAATAAGGTAATAAAGTAGGAAGAAACACAAATTCAGTAAATCAGATGAAGTGAATTTTTTTTTTTGGAGAGGGAGGAAACAGAGCAGATTAAGATACTATAGGGGGATGTCCTTCCCAAGTGCTCTCTCTGTACACCGCAGAGGAGATGGGACTGGTAGGAGTATCTGAAATCAAAATATGATCTCACTGTACTCAGTTGAGTTCGCAAATGAGATGGGTCCAGGAGGAGTGTACAAAAACAGATTTACAGCAGGGGTGGGCAATTTCAAAGCCAGCAAGATTAATGCAACAGGAAACAGGGAAGGGGGTGAGGAACTAACTGTAGAGAGACAGAGACACAATATTTACTGACTCAAATCTTAAATAAGTGCAGAGAAAAGTATACTTAAATCAGCTTGTGTCCAGTTGATACATGCAGACAAGTCTCAGTAGCCAGCAGCTCTGATTAAAATGATTGCTAAAAATGTAACCAACACAGATTTTAATGCTATTAGAAACTCCCAGGCTAACTAACACTAACAATGGAATTTCAAAACAGTCTACTCTAATAACTTTCAATGAACCCAGATGGCTACACTTTTTCACACTTCAGGCAACTTAACTGCAGAGAGACAGAGACACAATATTTACTGAATCAAAGACACACAATATTTACTGACTCAAATCTTAAATTAGTGCAGAGAAAAGTATACTTAAATCAGCTTGTGTTCAGTTGATATATGCAGACAAGTCTCATTAGCCAGCAACTCCGATTAAAATGATTAATATAAATGTAACCAACACAGATTTTAATGCTATCAGAAACCCCCAGGCTAACTAACACTAACAGGAATTTCAAAGCAGTCTAACAACTTACAATGAGCCCAGATGGCTACATTATTTCACACTTCAGGCAACTTAACTGCAGAGAGACAGAGATACAATATTTACTGAATCAAAGACACACAATATTTACTGACTCAAATCTTAAATAAGTGCAGAGAAAAGTATACTTAATTCATCTTGTGTCCAGTTGATATATGCAGACAAGTCTCAGTAGCCAGCAACTCCAATTAAAATCACAGATTATGATGCAGCATATTTTAAATGCACAGTTTCAGGATACTTGATATAGTAGTCTACACTCAACAAGTAGTTGAGAATGTTCTGCTGGAGCAAATAAAGACCTAGCTTCAATGGTAGCAGTGAATGAATTTTATTCCTAAACATACCAGTCACTTAGAAAAGAAGTATTGATTGGATGGGAAATGGGAAATTCACCCCGGGGATCACTTCTGTGGCTCTGCTCGACAGGGGCACAGGAAAATAATTTTCTTGGGTGGCAAAAGCCAGGGTACATTTTTTGGCTAGGCTTGTATGGGCCCTAGGGACGATAGCCTAGTACCTACCTATGAACCTATGAACCTATATGTTATTTCACAAGCTTTATCTTTTTCAGTTGCCATTTCAAGATGATACTCATTAAATTTCAGTAATATTTTATTACATAGTTGTAAATGGATAATAATGTTATTATTTTTAAACATTAGGTTTTGTATGCATAGTAATTCATCTTTGAAAATATGACTTAAGCAAAAAATGCAACTATTAGACTCCAGCTTGCCTTCATGTCATGATACATCTGATACAAGTTGCAATTCAAAGTCATTTCTCTTAGCAGCTTTCACTTCCTGTAGCTTCTCAGTCCTTTTCTTGCAGATCTTCTTAATCTTTTTCACACTATGATATGTTCTGCTGAGAGTACTTGCAATGGGTATACACTTTCTATGCTTATATTGTACTTATTAGTCATAATTATGGACTTTTATTAACACTGCCTACAATTGTGGTCATGTCATACATAAAGACTTTTTAAATATACTTTAGAGTGACTTGTGGTCAGACTGAGCAATACTACCACTATTCTAATATATGTATGCATGGATCTTTTGACATTGAGAAACTATTGCTAACACTTTCTTTTCTATTCATACCATAGCAGGCCCATCAGCCATTTCTCATCATGCAAAAGCAGCTGATCTACAATCCTTTAGTAAAACTGCTCCTAACCCTAACTGATTTGAAAAAAAAATTGTAAGGTTATAAGCAGTGTGACATTATATTTTAGAGCTGGTACAGTGGTTATTAATCTTTTACTAAATGAAAAATATGTTCTTGATCTGCTGATCAACACAGTAGTGCATCATGATATAGCAGTTTCTCAGTGGCACAATAATCTCTAACCACTGTGGAATAAACTTAGAATAAAATTGCAGAATAAAAAAATGCCAGCATGTTTATGCATATTCACAACAACATAATCCTAAGTATCATCCAGATGCAGACCTCTTTAAGCCAGCAAGTATCACATATGTGTCAGGGAAGTAACAGCTGTTTGACACTAGGCTTGGTCTGCCTATCAACTTGATCAGCTGTCCATCATGTTCCTGTTTTGTAGCGCACAAGAACAGACTGTGATCAGTAATGTTAATGATTCCTTCTAGTTCCTCAGTTATGCTTGTTGATGTGTATTGGAATACTTCTGGAATTAATGAGATCTCCAGAACTAGCCTTAAGAGCATATATCTACCTAACATTGCATTAAACCTACAGAGTTTGGAATTTGCATAATTTGCCAAAACCCCTCATTTTCATCACGCACTGAAAATACTTTGTATTAGGCAAAGCTACAAGCACTTCTGCAGTGCTATGAAACAAATACTCCCTTTTGATCCATTTATTAATATTATGTGAATCAGAACAATTTTATATGCTGCCCTGTTTGACCACAGCCACCATATTATTAAACCATTCCATAGGTTCTGAGGGCTTGACTTCTGCTCATGACAACTACTAGGATCACAAGTCTTATGTTATTCTTGCTCAGTTTTAATAGTAAGTACACTGGGTACTCTCCTTGGATTATGAACCCCCCAGAGTGATTTCAGGTGATATTTGGCATTCTGCCTGTATGCAACCTAAACCTTCTGACAACTCGGCATACCTTTACAGAATATAATTCTGTAGGTTATGTTTTTGTACTTGTAATGAAGTTCTAATTGTAGATGCATTTTAATGCATTCTTTTGCAATAGTGGTTCATCTTACAGTAGAATTTGAATGCACACTATTTTGCTCCATTTCTGTACTTACTATACAGCTTATCCCCACAAAAAAAGCCCAGTCAGCACCTGTCACCCCTGTCAATGAGGTACACGGGTGGAACCCCTGGGACAAATTTGTGTTTCAAAATCGAATATTTAGGCACAGGGACCACCATGAAAAAGACCAACACAGGAGTTTATTGATACAGTCACCAACTCAGAACATACACCAAACCAACATTCCAAAACATAAAATGCTTACCTTTGTCATCGTGTTTTTCGTTCATAGTAGAACTTCATCAGGTTAACAAAGTCATAAACCTCATCCTACCTTATATATCCTGTCCACATTAATTAACTGAATCAAAAACAAGTTCAGTGCCAAACAAGGCTGATAAAGTAAACGCAAATTTAAATAAAATATAAAATTTAATAACACAAGGTAAGCACTTTCACGGTTGGTAACCGCTTCATCTGACAACATAATAACACAATACAGTTTAAAAAGTTATACTAACCAATGAAAGAGGTACCTTAATCAGCAGGAACAATTCCAGTATTTAAAGTGCACATGCACTATTAATGCTTTAAAGGTCTCTGTTTCAAGAAATACATTATTAGAGTCACAGAGGTTTGGCAGTTTTCCATGTAGGCATTGTGAGGCATGTAAGCATATTTTTAGTGCACCTAGTTATTTACATCCTATATTCTGATATTTTGTTGAGTTTCCTTTTTATGCAAATTGCAGTACTAGGAACATCGTTTACTACTCAAAGTGTGTTGCATGTGATGTCTACTATATTGGGAAAACCAATCGGCCTTTTAGGGACAGAATCCTGGAGCATGTACATGACATTAGGAATTACAAGAGCACTAGGCCTTGGCTAAACATGCTATTGAAGCAGGAGAGGGACATCATTTTAGATTTTTTGTCTTGGAAATTGTATAAGAAGGGAGTAGGGGCTGTGATCTGAAGTGTAAGACAAGAGGCCCGTGAACAAAAGTGGATTCTGCTCTTTAAGGCTGACACCTACCCCTGTATCAATTACATGGTTTCTTTGAAACCTTTCTTGAAACAGAGACCATTAAAGCACTAATAGTACATGTGCACTTTAAATACTGGAATTGTTCCTGCTAATTAAGATACCTCTTTCATTAGTTAGTATAACTTTTTAAACTGTATTGTGTTATTATGTTGTTGTCGTCTGATGAAGCAGTTACCAACCATGAAAGTGCTTACCTTGTGTTATTAAATTTTATATTTTACCCGCAGTGGTGGTGCTGTGGTAGCGTTGTCACCTCACAGTAAGACGCTGTACTGTTCGATTCTCAGCTAGAGCATCTTCTGCGTGGAGACATGCGTGAATGGGCGTACCTTCGTTAAAGGTTGTGCGTCAGGGCTGGTAACTCGGCACGTAAAAATCAACTACCAATCATTAGCGGACCGGAGTTCCGCTGTGGCGACCCCTAACCGGGAAAAGCCGAAAGACACAACATTAAATTTTATATTTTATTTAAATTTGCATTTACTTTATCTGCCTTGTTTGGGACTGAACTTGTTTTTGATTCATTGTTTTATTTTAGTGATTTGTCCCATTCTTGGTGGTTAGTTTTTTGGTTTTGTCACATTAATTAATTATTCAATAAACACATGTTAACAATGAAATTATCAAATTATTAAAACCCAAACTTCCTGAACAGAATATAAAACCTTATACTACTACTATGAATGAAAAACGTGGTGACAACGTTAAACTCCTGTGTTGGCCTTTTTCGTGGTGGTCCCTGTGCCTAAATATTCGATTTTACATTGGTTGGAGCTTTGACTCTCTTTTTGGGAACTACTTTCTTGATTTGTGTGGTTTGGTACAAATTTGTGTTTTCCCATCCACTCATCAAGGTTGCTCTTGAAGAGGGTAAGTGAGATACTCTGTTTGACGTGTGTGGGAAGTCTATTCCAGAGATGGGGCAGTCTCTGGGAGACAAACCTGTCTCTTCAGCAGGTTTTGTTGATGTCCTATATTAGATTCAGGCCTTTTGAACGAGTAATGTGTGAGGCATTAGACTTATGGATATGGAGCATCTCTAGTAGAGCAGGGTCCAAGACTGTCTTGTAGGCAAGACACAGATCACCTCTGAGTAATCTGTATGATACCAAGTAGAGTGATAGTGTTTTGAGCCTGTCCGCATATGACATGTTTTGGAGGCCATGGATTCTCTTTGTGTGGTATTTCTGTGGCTTTTCCAGTTGGTGCAGATGTTTGGAGAGGTACATACCAAACAGGGCATTATACTCAATTATTGTCTAATGATGGAGGAGTATAGAGAGATAATAATCTCCTTTTTTCTGGATGCAATCCCTTTACTTATGAGATGAGCCAAGTAAAAGACTTTTCTGACCACAGCTGCTGTATGATGGTCGAATATGAAATTGTTATCAACCTGAGTACCCAGGTCTCTCACCACAGATTGTGTGCTTAGGGAGTTGCCATTGATGTGGTAATCAGTAGGGGCCCTGTTTTTTGTTGAATGGTACAATGTTACATTTTATGTGTTTATCTTGAGGCCATGACTTAGTACCAGCCATTAGTTGCTATGAGACCCTCTTGCAGTATGTTAACATCATTTTGGGAGTCAATGATGGCACCCACTAATGTGGTCAGCCACAGGTGTTTTGTCTTTGCCTGAACCTCTGAGAAGTAGTTGCCAAACAGTAGGCATCCCAGGACAGATCCCTGGGGAACCCCACTAGTGAACGGTCTGCTATCGGAGGTGGAGGCACTTATTTTGACCTTCAGGGTGCTTTCATTGAGCCAGTTAACCCTGAGAAACTAACAATGCAGACACCCAGAGGCCAGCAATAAACAATGAAACAAATATATAAATTCAGTACAGTGTAAAAAAGTATACTTATCTCAGTTAGGTATATCAGATGGTTATAGAATCCAAGACAACCAGATAAATAGCTCTGCTATATCAGACTCAGACATTATATTGCAGTATTCAGTTTAAGCATAGCTGATTTGCCATTAATCAGTTGTTTTTCTGTCCAAACAAAATGTTTATATCATTCACAGCTTTAATATTATGTACACTGTCACACTGGTTATTCCCAAATGCCTTACCTTTCTATTTAACACGCAGTGTATTCATTGAATGTTCTTCCATTGTACTCATGGTCATTTCAGGAAATGATTGCTCCATTGTTTTTGAAACATTACTTTTCTGCAGCTGTACACTCTTAAATTCAAACACACTCTGGGAAAAAGATTCTGATCTTAGTATAATGTACGGATTCAATTTTTCATAGTTAAACAGCATGCTTTTTCATGTCTGAAGCCACATTTTTTATAGTGTGTGATTTCTGTGTGTTCCCACATATCACCTTGTCTGCAGTGTGGTTACCCGTATTCCAATTTTATTTTTCCACATTGTCTGAATTGTGGTTGCCCAAATATTTTTCTGTGCTTCATTTTGACGTTACTTTCATGCACAGTTCCAGATTTACACACTTTAAGCTCCTCTATAATGATTCTGTGTTTAGCACTTCATAGTTCAATCACACAACACACATCTGGAGCTTTTTCCAATATTAAACCAACTTCTCTAAATAGTACTCCCCTTAATCGATTATTTGCTATTCCACAGACTTTCCTGCCTCCTATCAGTGAGTTAGTTAAATCAGCAAATTCTGAGCCTTGTTCTCTATGCTTTACTTCAATAATATAAACATCAATAGTCACCTGAACCCCTTAATTTGTGGAAAAATAAATGTCTCACATATGGTAGGCCTCATTTTGGCTCACAGTATGTATGTCTGGAATTTATTTTTAATACTGCAAGTTTGTCTTTCTCCTTCTTTTTTAAAAGAAAATACTTTAAGCACTTTAACCACTAATGCTAATCAGAATGAGGTGCATCTCAAAACATTGGATTGATGACTTCCAATTTTCAGAGAGGTTCTCCTGTTTCAGAAATGCTGGTGATTACAGAACTATCACCTCGAGCTAGAAATTTTGAAAAAAGTTAAAAATATATCAATGGTTGAGTAGAGTGAAAAATGTATTAATTCAGGTGAAAATAAAATTTGGAATGACTGTGTGATTTAAAAAATATATTTTATTGTCTTCTGACAGTTCACACAGAGGTTTAAGGCTATGAGCTGCTAATGAGAGGATTCCGTTGGGATAGTGTTTCATTCCATTAGCCTTCACTTGTCTGCTGTACACCCTTGAGAAAGTCATTTAACCATACAGTGCTTTGTGGCAATTGGGAAACTATGATAAGCTCCTCAGTGCCTTCCTGGACCACATGCCTGGTAATCCACTACCTGCAATTAACTACCTATGAACCTATGAAACTTACATAAATAAATAAAAAATAAAATAAAACAAAATAAAAAAGAAAGAAAGAGAAAGTGATCTAGAAAAAAACAAAGATTGAGAGGCAAATGAAAAAGAAAGTCTATAAGTCTTTTTCCATTCTACTGCTACATTGTGACAAGATGTGACCCGATGGGAAATGTTAGCACCAGGCCTGCAAGACCAAAGCCAGACAGAAAATTATGCATCAATACTTAAAACAAGTTTGCTTCTGACACCATATAAAATCTGCAAAGACATATGAGGTTGAATTGCAGTATGAGACAGCACATGGAAACACACTATAAGACTAACTCCATTAGATGCTTTCTCTTCAAATCAAACCTTTACTCCAAAACTGAAGACCCAGTCCTAGGCACATGATTCATGCCACAGGCTTGCTGGTTACTTAAAAAATAGTACTCACATACCGAGCATGTCACATCAAGGAAATTACAATGAAAGGTTTGCCAGCACAGATATTAGCAGTTTATCCAGATAAAAGAATGCATTATCTGCAGGGAAGACAGTATTAGTTGCATTCAAGGTCTCAGGGTTAAATCAGGTGAAATGATTACCCCTAATCACAGGAAGGAGAATCTATACTGTGGACAACCTAGGAATAACACTTATGGATGGTGATATATAAAGAGATAGTTTGTGATGGTCTCTTTTGGCCAAAATTATCAGAGAGAATACAAAAAAAAAGCGGTGCATGGTTATCAAGCATGCAAAAAATTCCAAAACTGAAAGGTTCAAGACAGTCACAGTTTTGAACTTGCCTATTTCATTTCAGAGATGGCCATTATCTAAATTATGCACACTATTGCCCCATTTTCAGAAGTAGTTAAAATGAACATGTACATGTTCTGCTCTAGCTAAAGCACTTAAAAGTATTTTTTACATACAGAATTCCACTTTAAATTCCGAAAATGAGCCAAAATTCAGTAGCCAGAAGTTCTTAAGTTTTACTCAAGGCTGGGAATTTAAGTACTTTAAAATCAATTTAAAGAGATCCCCAAATAAATAGTCAAGCAGACAAGATGATAGAAAACATCAAGCATCTAATGAGAAATCAGTTTGCCAGTGGTGGACAATGGAAACACCATACTTCAAGAATTTTGCTAGTTCAGCTACTCATAAGTAGGAGGATTAAAAGCAAGTGATATACTGTCTCTGGTTTGTTAATACAGAAGAAATCAGCAAATATAGAATCAGTATTATAATAAAACTGCCACATCACTTTCCAATTTGTAGAAAGGGGATAAGGTGAGAATACAAATTCCAATGGATCACATACAGGGAAATTCAGAAGGTATTTGTTGTGTCAAGATTTACATATGCATATCATAAACAAAAGATTTCACAAAATCATCAGCTCAAACGAGCTGACTTAGAAAAAAAAGAGCTGAGACCATGTTGGGATCATACTGCTTAGTTAAACATACCAGCTTCTCAGAGAGAAACATTTCCTGACATTGCTGGTGAGTTCATAAATGAAGCCAAATATCAATAAAAGGTGATAGCGACAATGCAAATTCTAATGGCAAGAATCTGGATCAGCATCTCTGGGAGAAGTTAGACAATTCTCAAGCCAATGTTTACAAATCTGAAGAGAGATTTGGCATATAAATATCTACATATCTACATATGGAAGAAAAATCAATAGGTTATTGGTTCATTGGTGTGTACTAGACTAATGACCCTTGGGCTTTTTCAAGCCTAGCCATAGGATTAGTGTGACATAGTGCTATCCGACCTTAGTTCCCAGTGCCTCTGTCAAGTAGAACCACTGAAGTTATACCCGGGGTGAATTTTCTGTTTCCCATCCGCTCATCAAGACTTCTCTTGAAGAGGGTCAGCGAGGTGCTGTGCTTGATATGTATGGGAAGTCTGTTCCATAGCATGGGCAGTCTCTGGGTTATGAACCTGTCCCTCCAGCATGTTCTGTTAATTGTGGTAATGAGGTTGAGGTCTCTGGAGCGTGTGGTACGGAGGGACTGGGATTTCTTTAGATGTAGCATTTCTAACAGAGCTGGGTGAGACATGGCTTTGTAAGTCAAGCAGAGATCCCCTCTAAGTAGGCGATATGAGACAGAGAATAGTGAAGTTTTTTGAGTCTGCCCATATAGGACAAGTGTTTAAGGCCTAGGATCCTTTTTGTGAGGTACTTTTGCAGCCTCTTCAGTTGTTGCAGGTGTCTAGTGAGGTACATGCCAAATAGGGCATTGTACTCAATGACTGGCCTAATGAGAGGTGAGTAGAGGGAGACAATGACCTCTTTCTTTCTGGATGCAAAACCCTTAGTAATGAGATGTGCCACACAGAAGGACTTTATGACCACAGTGGCAATGTGGTGATCAAAAGAGAGGTTGCTGTCAACCTGTGTTCACAGATATCTTATAACGCCTTCTGTGTTCAATGGACTACCATCGATGTGCTAATTCATGGGAATTGGGTTTTTCTCAAAGGGGATGACAACATATTTTTTGGCACTGAGGTTAAGGCCATGGTTCTGACACCAGTCGTTGGTCTCAGTGAGGCCATTCTGTAAGATGTCAACATCACTTAGGGAGTTAATAATAGCTCCCAACTTGCAATTGTCTGCGAACCTTGTCAGCCAGAGTCCCTTCGTGTTTGCCTGGACTTCAGAGAAGTAGATACCAAACAGGAGAGGACCCAGGACCAAACCTTGTGAAACTCCACTTGTGACTAGTCAGCAGTCTGACTTGGAGTCAGTTACTTTCAGACTGTGGGTTCTATCTGTGAGCCAGTTTGCAACCCACCTAGTGATATAGGGGTTGATGCCAAGCTTAGTGAGTTTTTCTATGATTCCTGAGTGGGGAATGGTATCAAAAGCCTTGGCCAGATCAAGGTACGCTGTCTGAACCACCTTGCCTTCATCCACAGCTCTGGTGACTGACTCAAAGAAGTCGACCAAGTTGAGCAGGCATGATCTACCCTTCACAAAAACAAAGAGTGTGGGATCCAGAGTTTGGAGATTCCCTATATCCTTGTTTATTAGGTCCATGATGATGCATTCCATAGCTTTGCATATCAGACTCGTCAGGCTAATGGAGAGATAGTTCCCAGGGTCTGTTGTCACTCCTCCTTTGTGGAGAGGGATGATTGTAGCAGTGCACCATTTGGTAGGGACAAAGCCTGAGGTGAGGCTGTGATTGAACAGGGCACATAGGTGAGGTGCCAATTCACTCTGCAGTTCATGGAGAACACAACCAGGGATATTGTCAGGTCCTATAGAAGCTGTATTCTTGGCCTTGGACAGTGCTGTTTTAACTTGTGCAGCAGTAATACTGGGTGCCTGGCAATCTACTGGTATTGTTCATAGGTTCATAGGTTCATAGGTGTGTACTAGGCTAATGGCCCTGGAGCCTTTGCAAGCCTAGCCCATAGGATTACCCTGACATCATGCCGCCCGACCTTAGTTCATAGTGCCTCTGTCAAGTACAGCCACTGGAGTGATCCCCGGGGTGAATTTTCTATTTCCCATCCACTCGTCAAGATTTCTCTTAAAGAGGGCCAGTGAGGCACTCCGCTTGACATGTATGGGAAGTCTATTCTATAGCATGGTCAGTCTCTGGGTTATGAACCTGTCCCTCAAGCTTGTTCTGTTGATTGTGGTAATGAGGTTGAGGTCTCTGGAGCGTGTAGTATGGAGGGATTAGGATTTCTTTAGATGTAGCATTTCTAACAGAGCTGGGTCAGACATGGCTTTGTAAGTGAAGCAGAGATGATTGCCTCTAAGTAGGTGATATAAGACTGAGAATAGTTGGAGTTTTTTGAGACTGTCCATATAGGACAAGTGTTAAAGGCCTAGGATCCTCTTTGTGAGGTACTTTTGTGGCATCTCCAGTTGTTGCAGGTGTCTAGTGAGGTACATGCCAAATGGGGCATTGAACTCAATGATTGGCCTAATGATGGAAGAGTAGAGAGAGAGACAAATAAGATGTGCCACATAGAAGGACTTTCTAACCACAGTGGCAATCTGCTGGTCAAAACAGAAGTTGCTATCAGCCTGTGTTCCCAGATCTCTTATGACACCTTCTGTGTTCAGGGGACTACCACTGATGTGGTAATTCATGGGAACTGGGTTTTTCCCAAAGGGGATGATGACACATTTTTTGGCATTGAGCTTAAGGCCATGGTTTGGGCACCAGTCGTTTGTCTCAGTGAGGCCTTTCTGTAGGATGTCAACATCACTTGGGGAGTTAATTATGGCTCTCAACTTGCAATCAACTGCAAACATTGTCAGCCAGAGTCCATTTGTGTTAGCCTGGACTTCAGAGAAGTAGATACCAAACAGGAAAGGACTCAGGACCAAACCTCCACTCGTGACTGTTCGGCAGTCTGACTTGGAGTCAGCTACTTTTACACTGTGGGTTCTACCTGTGAGCCAGTTTGCAACCCACCTAGTGATATAGGGGTTGATATCTAGCTTAGTGAGTTTTTCTATGATTCCTGAATGGGGGAATGGTATCAAAGGCCTTGGCCAGATCAAAGGAGGCTGTATAAACCACCTTGCCTTCATCCACAGCTCTGGTGACTGACTCAAAGAAGTCGACCAGGTTGAGCAAGCATGATCTACCCTTCACAAAACCAAACTGTGTGGGATCCAGAGTTTGGAGATTCCCTATATCCTTGTTTATTAGGTCCATGATGATGCGTTCCATAGCTTTGCATATCAGACTCATCAGACTAATGGGGTGATAGTTCCCAGGGTCTGTAGTCACTCCTCCTTTGTGGAGAGGGATGACTGTAGCAGTGCACCATTTGGTAGGGACAAAGCCTGAGGTGAGACTGTCATTGAGCAGGGCACACAGGTGAGATGCCAGTTCACTCTGTAGTTCATGTAGAACACAACCATGGATATTGACGGGTCCCATAGAAGCTGTATTCTTGACCTTGGACAGTGCTGTTTTAAACTGTGCATCAGTAATACTGGATGTCTTGCAATCTACTGGTATTGTGATTGGTCCTTTGGGGGGGAGAGGGGTAAAGTTGGCACTGAATCTGTCTGCCAGTATATTAGCAATACCTGTTTGCTTGGTATAGGAGGTGCCATTCTGCAACATCTCCAAGCAGATCTGGATATTGCCATGGAGATTCTTTACATAACTATAGAAGGCCTTGTGGTTGTCTTTATTATCTGCTGCAATTCTGTTTTCATAGCTAGCTTTAGAGGATTTGATGAGGGATCTCAACTTTTTGTTGAGGCTGACAAGGGAGTTTTTCCAGTCTTGGGACTTAACCTTATTTCGCATCAGTTTCCTCCTTCTGTTGTAGAGTTTGTTAATGGCAGGCGACCACCAGATTGGCTTCCTTTTTTTGGAGGGGGGAGTCTTGGTTCTATTGGGTATGGCGAGATCCATGCATTTGTGTATGTGTTCATACAGGGCATTAGCATATGATTTGGCAGTCATGCAGCTGTTCTCCAATTGCATGGGTGCTGTGAAGTTAACCACATCTGTTTTTAGGAGCCCAAGTTTAGCTTTGGAGAAGTTTTTCATTGTGGTTACCTTTGCGGATGGGGGGTGGGAAGGATGTGGATTTCCAAGGTGATTAGTAGGAGTGTTGAGATCTGCTTACCATCATACTGCATGTAGGAGTGCTGAGATCTGCTTACCATCATACTGGATGTAGGAGTGTTGAGATCTGCTTACCATTGTACTGCATGTAAGTTTTGAGATCTGCATACCATCATACTGCATGCAGGAGTGTTGAGATCTGCTTGCCACCATACTGGATGTAGGAGTGTTCAGATCTGCTTACCGTCATATTGCATGGTGGAGTGTTGAGATCTGCTTACTTTCATACTGCATGTAGGAATGTTGATATCTGTTTACCATTGTACTGCATGTAGGAGTGTTGAGATCTCTAAAACAAATAGATGGTTCTATTGTGAAAAAAAAGAGTCTAAAGATTTGGTTGTTGTGTTTTTAAATACAGCATTGTTTAAATTCTAATACAATTGACACCCGCACACACACACACACACACACACACACACACACACACACACACACACACACACACACACAAAGATATGAAATTAAAAGAAGCACTGACAGACACTACTTTACATTACAGACATTTTGAAACATTCAGGCAATGCTGGTCAGAAAGCTGCTGAATAGATATTTGTTTACTTTGGAAAAGCTGGGAAACTGAATGTTGATGATTATGAAATATTATTTAATAACAACAGCAACCTTAACGTAGACAAAATTTAGTTAAAAGTAACCAGCCTATTATATCTGAACTGTTGAGAATGTCAACAGTAACATTAGTGACATTTCAGAAGTATTGCAGTTTTCAGAAGTCAGAAGAGTACTGCTGTGAATTTTTTAGAGCTGCTATGTATTGTTACCTTAGCCATTATTAGTGTTAACATTTTTGAATTTTTATTAGCTAATAGGTTTCTTCGGATTGCTAAAAAAATTCACAAAATGTAACACTAATAATGGCCAAGCAAACAATACTCAACCATTTCTCATTAATATCTCAGCAGCATTTGCCATTGTGAAACAATTGAGATTTGGTGTAAGGAAGTCCACCATTGTCAACCAGTGGAACCAAAATTGTAGGCTTTCAGTATGTTTAGCATTTACAACTTTCCAAGGCTACTACCACTTCCCGTTCCCCATAATACTCAGCCAATTATCTGCTGGGCCACTTGAGAAGCTCACATCAGGGAAAAATATACCCAGGCTACATAATGTTTCATGTTAATTATGACTATACAAAAAACTTAAAAATTTGCCATATTTTTAAAATTTAGAATTGTTTGCATTCTATTATTTTTAATTTTTCATTGTGTTTTGTTTCTTCTGGTCAATGTAGCAGATCAAATCACTGCAATTTTTGACTTTTTAGTCAGTTTATACATTTAGTTATCCCTCCCCTAGGTCTTGGTGTGCCTTGCATGTCACACATTGTGACATCTTCATTATTTCTTGCTTATTTAATTTAGAATTTCTTCCATTTGTACTTATTAAAAACATGGTTTGGTTCTACAACATTTAGTCTCCTCTACAAGCTTTGATTATGTGCAGTTCTTTGCTGGTCATTAAACTGTTTATAAATGTTTTTATTTCTTTTGTATTAGAATATGATGGCTACTCTTTCTACTCTTCTTTGTGGGCTCATATTTAGACAGGGATGGCCCAGATTTTAAATGGCTACTATGTGGGAACAAAAATAAAATCCTCCTCAGGTTGGAGGCACCTTAAATGTTATTTATCTAGGTCCATTTCAAAGAAAAGTATGAAATTCAAGGAGCTTTTAACCCAGAAAGTATTAAAGACAGAAATAATAATTTAATTCTTCATGGTTTGCAAGATACCTGAATAGGGCTTTGAACTTTGGCATCACATTTGGATTAACATGTTTGGCCCTTTTGAACTCTCATGAATCTTTGAAGAGTAGTGGAGAAAAATATAGGGAATATGGGAGAGAGGGGGGAGAGGGAGAGACATACACACACAAACAAGCATTGGGATAACAAGTGATATTTCTCTGGTTTCTTATGTAAGAAACCCATTATAGAATATTCCTCCATATCTACCATTACTGCCCTTTCTGGACTTTTCAAATTGCCATTAATTTTTGTTGAGTCAAATGAGAAAGTGTACCCCCACCCCAATTCTGAAATCAGGGGGATTCTGCATTGCAGGAATTTGCCTACCATATTTTTTGAAGTTGCTGTTAAGCCATCCAGTCACTGTGGACATTAACTGTAAGAAAATGATGAGGAATATCCTCAATGTTCAGTGAAAAATGTTTCTTTCTTCCCTCTCTGTTACACGTTCTGCTGGATCTGGCTGGTGAGTTGAGTCTGTTTCTAGATGGATGGATGGATAGATAGATAGGTAGATAGATAGATAGATAGATAGATAGATAGATAGATAGATAGATAGATAGATAGACAGACAGACAGATAGATAGATAGATAGATAGATAGATAGATAGATAGATAGATAGATAGATAGATAGATAGATAGATAGATGGGCTACAGCCTTACCTTTCTTTCTGCTTTCTCATCCCAATTTTCCTTACTATCCCCCGATTATGATGCTGGTTCCAGTGAAGCCAGTCATGAATCTTCAGGCAGTGGTGTCTGTACTGACAGATGTTTTAACATCAGTGTTGTTTCCTTATTGGGACACCAAGCTTTGGTGTCAATATCTTCAAAGTCAATGAGATCTCTGTCAACATTTCTGACACTGATGTTGGTGCTAGGAGTTTCTGTGGTTCTGGTATTTGGGGTCAGCCACTTGAGACTGGTTTTGACTTTTTGTCAAAGTACTTGTCAAATTTTTTCTGAGTTGCCTTTCAAACCCTTTGTATCTGGGCTTTTGATAATGGGCTTGGGTTTGATGGGACCACTCACTCATTATTCAGAGTTAAGCCATTGAGGTTCAACCTGGTGCTGAATTTTGTCAATGTTGGCATTGACTTTTATGGGCTGTGGATTTCATCGGTCAGGGCTGGTGCCCTTGTCCTTTGGTATTGACTTTTACTTCAAAAAAGTAGATGCTAAACAGGAGAGGTCCCAGCACAGAATCCTTGGGGGACTCTACTGCTAACTGGTCTCATTGTGGAGGTAACTTCCTTTATTTTGATTATCTGCATCATATCTGTGAGATTTTTGGCAAAGTACTTGCCAGTTTTGTTTATGTTGGCTTTCAAACCCTTAGTATCTGGGTTGTTGAAAATGGGCTTGAGTATGATGGGTCCATTCAGTCACTATTCAAAGTCAAGCTGTTGAGGTCTAACCTGGTACTGATTGTTGTCACTGTTGGCCCAAATGTGGCACTGGCAGCGATGTTGACATTGACAATGTACATGGTACTGCATTTGCTACCCCCCACAGTTATACATATATCAGTATTGGACTTGACCAGAGCATTTTTTGTCTGCTGTTTCATCCATCCATCTTATTCATTCACTTTACAGGCGTTCCAAGAAGCTATTGAAGGATTACTCAGTTCACACTTATTTATCATCCTGGGATGTATTCCTTCTGGGGTCAGGTAGGAGGATGAGATTCAAGTATAAGCACCTAGACTTGTTGCTGGAGTCCCTGTCCCCAGATGTAGATTCCCCACCATTCCTTAAGCCAACCCAAATCTGGGTTGTCTTCAAAATGAAGAAGTATAGTGGACATGGCCCAATGAACCAATAAAATCTCTCCAGATGGTCCTATAAGAAGACTTTTAGACCACACAGCTATCCTGCTGGGTGGTTCTCCTGTGCTTAAGATAGTCTGTCTTCAAGGTAAGGCCACAATGGAAGAATCTGATGTTGTAGCAACTGTTCTGATGTATTCTTCAGATTGGACTTGCTGGGTAGAAACTCACAAGTAAAATTTTATTGCTGCTGCTGATGACTTCTTTGAAAAAGCCTACTACTATGCATAGCCTTGTTGCCCATCTCCCAAAATAGGAATC
Source organism: Protopterus annectens (assembly GCF_019279795.1). Taxonomy (NCBI): domain Eukaryota; kingdom Metazoa; phylum Chordata; order Ceratodontiformes; family Protopteridae; genus Protopterus; species Protopterus annectens. The sequence goes on from NC_056737.1 coordinate 1,688,955,205, forward strand.
CAGGGCAATGAACAAATTTGTGAATCAGGTTTGTGCTTCCTCCATATTTACAGTGACGGTGATAGACTAATTGATGCATATGTTATGCTACTATCTGGATCTAGCTGAGGAGATGAGCAGGTTGCTAGATGAGTTGGCAGATAGACAGTATAAGACCAGGATGCACTCACAGATGGAAGCAATTAATTAATTACCAATTAATACTCAACCCAAACAAAACTAAGCTACTTATCTTTCAACCCACCAAACATACTCAAAACAACTCTCACTTTAACATCATAGCAAAACACAACACCACTATATACCCGACTGAACACACCAAATTGCTAAGAGTGGAAATAGACAATAAACTAAAATTTGACATTCACATATCCATGACCATAAAAAAGTTCACAAAAAACTAGGAGCGCTATACAGAAATAAGCAACTTCTCACCAAAGCAGCAAATATTTCAATAGCAAATTCCCACCTTATCTCAACCCTACTTTATGCCTCTCCAATATATACCAACCTAAGGCAATGCGATCTTAACAAGCTAGAGACCTGCTGCAACAAAATCGCCAAATTCGCCACAAGGGCATCCTACCATAGTCATCACTGTCTCTCACTTGCTGAACTGGGCTGGCTTGAACTCCCTCACCTCCTTCAATGGTATCAACTCTCACTCGCCCACAAACTAGTAAACCATCCACTAAATGTCCCATCCCTCCCGAATCTACTCCAACCCTATCGCACCACCAGACCACTAAGATCCAGCAACAGAAATCACTTGCAGATCACTAAAGCCAATAACTCTGCTGGTGAAGCAATATTCTCTTGCACCATAGCCAAATTATGGAACTCCCTCCCACCCTCAATTACCTCCATACCATCATGCACCCACTTCAAAACATTACTAAAAGCACACCTAAAAACATGCTGGCTATGCCCTTGCAACTCCCACTCTAATATCACCCACCCCATCCAACCACTACCTTTCTTTCCACTCCACTAACTAACTTGATTATAGCAAGCTCAGATACTCATAAGCCAGTACTTATTATACAGCAGGAACTTCTTCTTGTAACATTTGTTAATGTCTGTTATGTACTTCACAGACAAAGATTCTAGTTGTCTACTGATGTACTATGTTCTTCATCTGTAAATATGTTGTAAGTAATTGCTATGTAAATCGTTAATCGCTATGTAATCTAATGTAACTACTGTCTGTTTATTTTAACTGTGGAGCTTTTCTCCCCGAGCCTCCATTGAAAATGGACCTACGTCCAGTCATACACTCCCGGTCAACAAATATAAATAAATAAATACATAAATAAATAAATAAATAAATAAAGCAATGTCCTCTGTCCCACACCTCACTATGAATCTTGTTCACAATCTGACAGATGGTGCAACTATGACAGCACGTGCTGGCAGAGCACTTTACTGCCATGCTTGGATGTGTCTTACAGATTTTGCTGAAGATTTCACTGGCATCCTTTCTTTTAGAATTTATTTATAGTTCTAACCTAAAAATATGGCAAAATCTTATCAGATGTTGCCATTAACTTTCAGACTCCTTAGCACCTCTTTAGAGTCTATGTCAATTATAATACTGATGTGGCCCATAGCAGCAAGGCAATCAACAGTCTGGAAGAAACCAGTGAGGCAGAGAAAACTTCCAGAATGCATGTCAGCCCAAAGGCAAGAGCAACTAGCAACAACAGGGGTTCCAACCTTTCTTCAGGAGGAAAGTAATTTAATCTGTGAAGCCTTGTCTGACTGTTCCACTCTTTTGGCGGCCAGAGGTTGTGTGCTCCTGCAAGGTAGCCTAAATCATCTTATCTCATAACAATCTTTCTGGATGGTCATGGTGTATTCCATCATTCACTGGTTGCAAGAAACAGATTTGTTGTACTCTTTGTATCCCAAGCTACCTATCTCTACATCAAAATCACTAGGGAGTATAGGAAGTTTCTATAATTCTGGGTCATTACAAGCTTCAGACACTTCCCTTCAGTGTTACTTTCTCCCAGGGTGTTTACCAAATGAGAGCCACTCGCTGCTGTGAATAAGTCCATGGCTTTAAAGTCAAGTTATAAATTATGTAAAAACACCACCAACACTGGAAAAACAAAAATAAAATAACAAAACCAGACCAGAGCCAAAAAAATAATAACAAAACATCCACATTAAACAGTAAGCATTTTCGTCTGCAATGGACTTCTTGAGACTGCAGTCTAATATGCATAGTCTCCCCTCATATTTGCTATTTTCATTGGCAAGATAGGAAAGCACAGACAAGGTCTGGAGATTATCTGGTTTTGGAATGTAATGTTGCATAGTTAATGTTTGCAGATGATGTTGCATAGTTAATGTTTGCAGATGATGTTGCATAGTTAATGTTTTGCATAGTTAATGTTTGCAGATGATGTTGCATAGTTAATGTTTGCAGATGATGTGGCATAGTTAATGTTTGCAGATGATGTTCCATAGTTAATGTTTGCAGATGATGTTGCATAGTTAATGTTTGCAGATGATGTTCCATAGTTAATGTTTGCAGATGATGTGGCATAGTTAATGTTTGCAGATGATGTTCCATAGTTAATGTTTGCAGATGATGCTGCTCTTTCAGCTTAAAGTGAATATGATCTCCAACATGCGATGGAATTATTCACTGTTGAGTGTAAAATGGTTGGGATGCAAATCCACACGTGCAGTTTAGAGGTTATGTTTTTCTCCTGTTAAGGAGTAGATCATTTTCTGCCCATGAGGGGCAGCAGCAGTCTCGGGTGGAGAAGTTTAAGTAATCTTGGTGTCTTGCTGATAAGTGATGGCAGAGGTAACTAGTAGTGTGATCAGTGTGTTGGTGCAGTGGAACCGGTACTGCAGGCATTGTACCAGCCAGTGTTGGTGAAGTAAAAGCTCAGTTATAGAAAACAAAACTTTCAGTTTACAGGTCAGCCTATGTGTCTTTCCTCAGGAGCTTGTAGTAGTGATCACAATGATGTAATCGTGGATAAACAGCTGAAACTAGTTTCCTTTGCAGGGCAGGTTGTCTTGGTCTTTATGATAAAATAAGAGTTCTGTGGGAGGATGCCACAGCTCCTCTGGGATAACAGAAGTCATTTGAGATGGTTTGGGCACCTGACACCCATGAGAAATATAACAGGCACAGCCTACTGGGACAAGACCAAGGGAGAGAACCAGGACACATTGGAGGCTGTCTGGGAAAACCTGGAGAACCCATGGGATACCACTTCACCGCAACAATAAATAGAACATGCTGGAGGGATAGATTCCTTCCACAGAGACTCCCCATGCTTTGGAACAAAATTCCTAACTACATTAGGCAGAGCCCCTCACTAACACTCTTCAAGAGAAACCTTGACAAGTGGATGGGTAACAGAAAATACACCCCTGGGATCACTTAATTGGCTCTGCTTGACAGAGGCTCAGTTAATTAATCAATGGGACGGCGAAAGCTGACACACTCTGGCTAGGCTTATAAATGCCCTCGGGCAGATAGCCTAGTACCTACCTATGAACCTATGAACCTATAAGCAGCCGACTGTCACAGGAGACAGGGACTTCTGATCTACCCTGTTCAATTTGCTACCACCATGATTCTCAACAGGACAATTGCTTTAGGAACTGAATGGATGGCTGATTAATTGACAGAATGATTTATTGACTGATGCATGCATAGTTTATCAAAATGCAAAAACTCACACATTCTATAATACATAATGTGTTCTTACGTTTACTAAACTGATAGATAACCAGGACTACTAAACTACACCAGTTTGTAGCATACATGCCAAAGTGGTCCATTGACTGTTTTCTTCTGAATAAATGTAATGTATCACCGATGTGATGCACAGCTCTTACTTTTACCATCTTGGAAATAAAGTATATATTATATATTTTACCACTATATTGTTTCTCTAGCAAGTACATGCATTGGCTACACAGTCCTTCACTTTTAACTGACCATTATCTTAAGTATCTCAGTGCAACAACAGAACAGAGCATGCATCCTGTACTGTAAGTAGGATTACTTTATGAACTCCCTTGCAGATACCAAACAGTAGCACGTAATTTAATGTATATAATATCAGTATTCCAAACTAAATATGGTACTGCCTTGTCTTATTTGTACTCATATTACTTCTTTAGATAGCACCAGTGTCAGCATTTGACTCTCCTTTGCTGAAGGTTTACTGTTTAGGGTGTAAGCACAATCTATAACCATCGATACCAAGAAAAAGATTTAACAAAAACCCATTTAAGATTTGGGTCAAGGGTGCTAAAAATGTACAGGGTATTTATAGTACAGATATATGAAAAGGAGCTGTGTTGTCTAAATCCTCAAGATACCCACAAAAATATATACTGTGTGCAATATTCTGAAATAATTCTTTGAAATAAATTTTGTATCACACTTCAGCTATTACTTTGTAACCAGAAGTATTCAAAACCCTGTTTGGATTTATGCACATTATAACATAGATGTATGATGGTATGCAGATCTCAACACTCCTACATGCAGTATGATGGTAAGCAGATCTCAACACTCCTACGTGCAGTACAATGGTAAACAGATCTCAAGACTGGTACATGCAGTGCAATGGTGAGCATATCGCAACACTCCTGCATGCAGTATGATGGTAATAGAATCTCAACACTCCTACATGCAGTATGATGGTATGCAGATCTCAAAACTTACATGCAGTACAATGGTAAGCAGATCTCAACACTCCTACTTGCAGTGTGATGGTAAGGAGATCTCAGCACTCCTACATGCGTTATGATGGTAAGCAGCTTGGTCCTTTGGGGAGGAGAGAGGGGTAAAGTTGGCACAGAATCTGTTGGCCAGTATACTGGCAATATCTGTTGGCTCAGTATAGGAGGTACCAACCCAGAAAAAAATCAAACAATTCTGTACTAATAATTCCACTTTTATTTAGGTCATCTAGGGTATTATAGACCCTTACTACTTCTTGTAGGGATATAGTCATATAAAACTTAATCTCACCAAGCATTTCATTCATACTGGAATTATACTCAACCATATCCATCACTACTACAGGCCCACCTTTATCGGCTGGCCTAATAATGATGTCCCTATCATTTTTAAGCCTTTGTATGGCTGTTCTTAGCCTATATAGTAAATTGCCTCTCTTAGTTCCATTATGAGAGTGACTATATAAGTTGTAAACATCTTCTTCTACCATTTTACAAAATGCATCCAGGAGGGGATGGTGGTTGGGAACAAATACACTAGGTTTGTAAAAATGTGAGACATGAACATTACTGGCTTCATTCTTGAAAAGAAGTTTTAATTGTACATTATGAACAAAAAGTTTAGTATCTAAAACAGTATCTGTTAAATCACTGTTAGCAGTAGGTATAAATGATAGACCCCTATTTAACACTTCTGTCTCATATCTATCTAGGGGTCTATGTGATATGTTCCATGCTATGGTGGTGTTAACCTATCCTACATCTTCTTCAGAGTGGGACCTTTCTGTTCTCCACCAGAGGCTTTCCTTTTCTGTCTCCTCCTGCTCATGGATTGACTCCTTCCCCTCCTTTGAATATCGGTAATTGGGAAAGGGAGAGGGTGTGCCGATCCTGATTCACAAAAAGGTGATGTTGTTTTCCTTCTTACTACAGGTTCACAAGTAGGGGGATTAAGGCTAACAGATGTTGAGGGAATATTAACGGTATAGTTGTTAATGACGTCATGTTTTCTATTAATATTAGTACTAATACATCCTGCACTTACATCAACATCACCATTAATAATGACAGAAGTTGACATATCAGGAATATTGCTCATTGGCAGAAGAACTAGTAGTAAGAATCTCAGTGCTTTCATTAACATTGTCTTCCACATTGTTAACCACAACGGCAGAATTCAAACTCACAGGTTCTGACACAGAATCATGTATAGATCTACTTCTTCCTCTTGATTGACCCTGTCTATTATTAACATTTCTAGGCCAAGTAAAGACCTGACCATGAGAAAAGTCATATAAGTCCTTTTGTAATTTGTGTCTTTTCTGTTTGAGTAGCCGTTTCTCAAACAAAAAGACACTATCAAGTAGTCGTTCCATTAAACGCTCAACTTCCACAAACGGAAAACATTTTAGTAAGTCAGTTTGTTGTTTTCTGATTAGTTCCTTAAGTTTATTCTCTTCTGGCAGAAAAAATTAATTTAGGAGAGACATATAACTAAGGCTCACGTCGACATTCAGTTGCTGCTATCGATATAACAATTCTGGATAAGCAGTTCCGGTGGTGGGCATTTTTAATGCCCTCGGTCCTCTGGGTACAATCTTCTTTTGGATACATGCTTCAAAGTGAAAGCATTGCATTTGGAGCCATTTGAGTTTCAAAAAGTCCATTTCGAGTGCAGCAAATGCTTCACTTAGCACATTCAGATCAGTAGTGTTGCGAGCGTCTTCACTTCCTGTAAACTTAGCCTCATACAAAAGTAATGGGTTGGCGTCACCGGCTACACAGTTCTGTTTTACAGTTGTTTGTGTATTTGTCTTCTGATATAGTGATAACAAAAGTTTTAATAGTGTTACATATATATGTATTAATAGGTGTTTTACCAAGTTAGGCTGTAACTTTAAAAAATTTATTATGATGTCATTTATCTTAATTTAATCAATTAACTAATTGTCAGATATATATAAGGTGAGCAATGATTCATGGTGTGTACATGATCTGAGGAAGCCTTTTGGCGAAAGCGCTTACCTATTTCCTGTGTCTAATAAAATGCTTGGATTTTATTAAGGATTTGTGATTTGTGAATTCATCACAACTATCGTGTCTGGTCTGCTTGACTTTTTGATGCCAAAGATTTTGCTCTGCACAGGGTTGTTCCTAGGCTACTTTGTTTATTCTACTTATTTATAAAATAAATAAAAATGGCCTATTCACCAGAAGATAATGCAATGCAATGTCATTTAACTACATCTTAATTTACAGTTGTGGCAGGACAGGTAGCTTACATCCTTCTAAGTTGGGAGTTGCTGATTGAATGCTTACTGTCGGTTACTCTAAAAGTGTATTAGTTCTGGATTAAGCACTTGGGCTTCGGGCCAGTTATTTTACATTAAGAAGGTGTGGTCTCCACTCTTGTGGGAGGAGAAGGTAGATTCTGCCCTTCTGAGCTGGGAGTTTCTGGTTAAAGGCTTATTGTGTCTGCTTATTTGAACTGTTTATTTCTGAAATTGGTACGCTTTGTTTGCTGTAGCATAGACTAAATTCAAACCTGCTGAATCTAGCTTTGTTTGTATAACTTGAGCACTAATCCAGACCATCTTTTTTTGGAGAAGGTTCGTCTGCACCCTAGTGGCAGGAGTGTGCAGTTAGAACTTGCCTGATCGAAGACTGCTGGAATGGGGCTCAGTTTTTAGCTTTTTATTGGTTAAGTGGTAAATTTGTTTAAATCAGTTTGCTCATTTGCTACTGTTATATAACAAAACAATACACTTTATGCATCGCTGCTTAGATAGGGTTAAACTATTCCCAGTGCCATAAAGTTTGGTCTTCAAATTTTCCCCTAGAGCTAGCCATTTTTTTAGTTTTAGCACTCAAATCTGTTTCCTTGATCTCAGCAGTTGTTCAGAACTCATTGTAAGCACTAAATAAGCTACAAATTGCTACAGCACTCAACTTTCCTCACTTGTCTAGAGGAAAACAGTTTTTAGTACTTAATAAATAAACACCTATCCAGGTATGCCTAATGGTCAACTCTCAGTGTTTTCTCCTGTCTACCTGATGAGTCTGGGCATCTTGGGGCAATGCAGCAATTGTCTCATGTACGTAGACAATCCTCTCCTCCTACCACCCAACACTACAACCTGTGAGAGATGCACTTATATAGCCAAACTGGAAGCAAAGCACCCAAGACTGGACTAGACAGTCAAGAGGAGAAGGTAAACACTTGCACCACACCACACTCATCACATAGTCCCTTAAAACCTACACCACCAAAACACACACATAGCAACACAACACATATACCTACATTCACGGAGGCTCTCAATAAATATCTGCTCAAGCAACAGAGACCTCCAAAGCAGAAATGCAAGCAACTTCTACCCCCCAACACAACCCAAATGACACATAGCCCACAAACTCAGTGTGCCACTCAACCACAGACCATAATGAATATCAACGTACCCAACACTCTAGTCATAGGTGACTCTATAGTCAGGTACACTGATGTTCCACTCAAAAGGCTAAACAAGGAGAATGTTACTGTCAGCTGCCTGTCGGGTGCCAGGATTCGCCACATAATGCATGCACTCAGGTCACTCCACAACAAGTACAAATATGACTCTGTCATTGTCCATGTTGGTGTGAATGACCTGAGATGTACCACCCTGGACTACATGAAAAGAGACATGGAGGAGCTCTCTGATTTTGTAGTCCAGGCAGGTATGACTCTAGCCCTGAGTAGCATCCTGCCATCACCCAGAATGATACCACAGTACAATGATAAAATGATTGACTTCAACAATTGGCTAAGCTTCTGGTGTCATTTTAAGGGGATCCAATATCTGTCTGCCTGGGATGACATGATCGATACAACCATGATGCTTTGCCAGAGATGGCCTGCACTTGTCATTCTTGGGATTCCGGATACTGACTAAGGCTCTTGCCACCCCTATAGTGCCTTTTTTAGGCAAGGTTCAAATGACAAATTCACCACTGTAACTGGTGCAAGCAAGCAAAATCTGAGGGTAATGCTACTCAACGCTAGAAGTCTAAACCTCAAAATGCATTCACTTGAGGCACTCCTAAAAATGGAGAACATTGACATTTGTGCAATGACAGAGACCTTGTTCAAGGCTCCATAGAGCATCCCTGTGTTACCAGGTTATAATAAATACCACGACTTTTGACCACCTAACCTGGACTGAAACACTAAAGGTGGAGGCGCGTCCATATTTATTAAGGATATCCACACATCAGCATAATGAATCAGAGATTATCCAAGTGCAACTAACTCTGGGCAAGACCGCAATCCAAATTGTAACTTGCTGCAGATCCTCCACCATGCCCTAGGATTCCCACTCCTCATTTCTAGATACACTGGAAAATATTAGGGTATAACCCAAGCCCCTAATAATGGGCGATTTCAACTACCCCACCATTAACTTGGAAAACTACTCATGTACCAACTCTTTTGCTCAACGTTTTCTGGAATTCATAAATTACAATGCCTTGGATCAACTTATCCACACCCCCACCAGGAGCAGCAATATCCTAGACCTGGTAATTACCAACATGGGCGATCTGTGTTACCCACCAGAGGTCAATTCCTCATTGGTCAGATCTGACCACAAGCTAATCACCCTAGCCATACACAGCCCCCCCCACCCCACCCCCATTATGGAAACCACCGTAAAATATTTCTCCAAAGTCAACTTCATGCTTCTTAAGACAGAAGTGGCAAACTTCATGACACCAATGCAGATGGACAATAGAGGTATGACTGCTGAATCCTACAGAAATGCACTTTATAAGCACTAACACAAGTGTATGGATCATGCTATCCCTAACAGAACCAAGATGCTATCCTTCAAAAAAAGGAAGCCAATCTGGTGGTCCCCTGCCATAAAGAAACTCTACAACAGAAGAAAGAAACTGTTGCAAAAAAGAGTAAAATACCATGATTGGGGGAACTCCCTGGTCAGCCTCAGTAAGAAGCTGAGATCCCTCATAAAATCCTCCAAAGCTAGTTATGAAAACAAAATTGCCACTGATTCTAAAGACAACCACAAAGTATTCTATAGCTATGTCAAGATTCTCAATGGCAACACTCAAATCTGCTCTGAGTTACAGCACAGTGGCACTAAATATAAAGAACCACCTCCCCATTAGCTAGCATTAGCTGGCTGGCTGGGCCATGGGCCGAACATATCATCATGGAACTTATAACAAAAGGTAATAATTCCAAACTCTGGACCCCACCCAGTTTGGATTTGTAAAAGGCAGATCATGTCTCTTAAATCTGATAGACTTCTTTGAAGCAGTCACCTAAGCCGTAGATGAGGGTAAGGTGGTTCACACAGCCTATCTAGATCTCGCTAAGGCTTTTGACACCATTGCCCACTCTGGAATTATAGATATACTCACTAAACTTGGTATAAATCCCTATGTCACAAGATGGGTTGACAACTGGCTCAGTGACAGAACCCACACTGTGAAAGTAGCAGACTCCAAATCCAACTTCAGACCAGTGACAAGTGGAGTACCACAGGGTTCAGTTCTGGGTCCTCTCCTGTCTGGTATTGACTTTCTGAAGAGCAGGCTAACACAGAAGGTCTTTGGTTAATGAATTTCACAGATGAATGCAAACTAGGAGCCATAACTGAAACTCCTAATGATGTGGACATCCTACAAAAAGGCCTCACTGAGACAGATGCCTGGTGTCAAAGCCATGGCCTCAAGCTCAATGTCACAAAGTGCGTTGTCATCCCCTTTGGTAAAAACTCTGTACCCATGAGCTACCTCATAGGTGGTAGTCTGCTTAACACCAAAACTGTGATAAGAGACCTTGGGACACAGGTGGACAGTAGTCTCTCCTTTGATAATCACATTGCCACAGTAGTCAGGAAATCCTTCTATGTGGCACACCTCATCACAAAACGTTTCTCATCCATGAAAAAAGAGGTCATTGTTCCCCTCTACTCGTCACTCATTAGACCCATTATAGAGTACAACATCCATTTTGGTATGTACCTCACAAGACATCTACAACAACTGCAAAGGCCACAGAAATACCTCACAAAGAGGATTACAGGCTCAAACAGATGCCCTACGTAGACCATCTTAAAAAACACCATCTTTACTCCGTTGCATATCGCTTACTCAGAAGCAATCTCTGCCTAATATACAAAGCTATGTCAAACCCAGAGCTGTTGGACATGCTCCACTTAAAGAAATACCAATCCCTCTGAGCTACACAGTCTAGGGACCTAAACCTTGTCACCACAATAAACAGAACATGCTGGAGGGATAGATTCCTGTCCCAGAGACTTCCCATACTCTGGAACAAACTACCTATCTATATCAAACAAAGCCCCTCATTAGCACTCTTCAAGAAAAATCAAGATGATTGGATGGGAAATAGGAAATTCACCCCAGGGATCACTTCTGTGGTTGTGCTCGCCAGGAGCACAGGAAAATAATTTTCTTGGGTGGAGAAAGCCAGGGTACGTTTTTGACTAGGCTTGTATAATGCCTAGGGCTGAAAGCCTAGTACCTACCTATGAACCTATGTCTGAGAGAGTCATTGTAAATGCATAGCTTAAGATAACAGCTGACCACTTTAAAAAAAAAAAAAAAAAATGACTGTTCTGCTTCAGGGATGTGGAGGCTGATTTTGCTTTTACACCTGTTTTGGACAAACGTGAAAACTCTTTGCACCACTTTTAGGACTGCGTCATTACTATGGGGAATGTTAGGAAATGGAGAAAAACATGTTCATATTGAATAAGTGATTTTCAAATGCAACTGTGGCCAGCTTCACAATTGCAAACTGTGCAAACAAGGTCAACTCACACCTGGCTTGTTTTCAGCTAAGGACAAAATGAAACTGTATGTCATTGTCATTTTTTTTTGAGAACAAGGGTGTACTGACAATGAATGGGTCTTACCAAGAGACTATCAGAAACACCAGAATGCATGTTCAAATTAATAGTAATGTCCTTAGGAATGGTGCTTACAAACAAGGTCAGATAGCTGGTGCCAGAGCCATGGCCTGAAGTTAAACGCCAAAAAATGTATAGTCATACCCTTCAGGAAAAACAAGGTAACCCCAAGCTACCATATAGGTGGCAATCCACTAAGCACAGAAGAGGTTATCAGGGACCTGGGGACCCAGGTTGACAGTGGCCTTTCTTTTGACACTCACGTTGTTAAAGTGGTTAGAAAGACCTTCTACATTGCCCACCTGATCATGAAGGGATTCACATCCAGATCTAGTGAGGTCATTGTTCCCCTGTACTCTTCACTTATCAGACCAATGATCGAGTACAATGCCCCATTCGGGATGTATCTCACCAGACATCTGCAGCAATTGGAGAGACCCCAAAAGTTCCTCACCAAAAGGATAAAGGGACTCCAAAATCTGTCATATGCTGCCAGATTGAAGAAACTCCAGCTCTATTCAGTCGCATACCGTCTGCTCAGAGGTGACATGTGCCTGACATACAAGGCCATGTCCAACCCGGAATTAATGGACATGCTCCACCTCAAAAAATCCAAATCCACCAAAACCACTAGAGCAAGTGACTTAAACCTTAGCATGGATATAAATAGGATGTGCTGGAGGGATAGATTTATCACTCAGAGACTCCTTATGCTGTGGAATAAAATCCCGGTCCATGTGAGGCAGAGCACCTCGCTGGCTCTGTTCAAGAGAAATCTTGACCTGTGGATGGGAGATCGTAGGTTTACCCCGGGAATCATCTCTGTGTCACTGCTGGACAGAGGCACAACAAACTAATGGGCACAGTATTTTTTCATATAAGGGGTGGCGTAAGCCACAAAAATTTGGGCTAGGCTTATAAATGCCTTAGGGCAGATAGCCTAGTATAAACCTATGAACCTATAAGATCACTGTTACTCGGTTATTCTGGAACTGAAATTACTCTATTTCCAGTGTTCATCTTAATTGTTGATTACTTAGTAATGATCCTGATAAGAAGGAATCATTAGGAAATGTTCATACATATATGAAAATTATTGTTTAAGGATAGTGGCTGAGTCATGAAGATGTTTAATGATACAGTATAAACTCAATGCTAAACCAGACAGTTATACAATGCATACCAATATGGAAATACTGCCGGCTGTACTCTTTGCTATCTTACTGGTAGCATATGCATGATGCTTGTACCACTACCTGTATTTTCTGTTATTGCATCAGTTCAGTATGCACAGCTGCATTCTGTGCTGTCAAATTCAGCCTGTATGCATACTTCGTGTAACACTGTCTGTATCTTCCAAGGGCTAATTGGTATTGGCTGTATTTGACAAGGGTCCTAGGGATAGTCCAACAACCTCATCAGAAAACAATTAAATCCATGCATATATACACACATATGTAGTAATTTATTTTCCAATTAGCAGGGTCACGACCCTATCCTAGCATGCAGGAGTACTAGACAATGGAATTAATCTTGAAGAGGACACCAGCCTATTGCAGGATGCACACTTAATCACTCTCCCAGAACTACCATACTTGTTGGAAGTTTGGGGATACTGATTCATGTATGGCACATTTTGGGAGGATGTTTAGGGGGATCTGCAGTACCAGCAAAAACCCACATAAGTAAGGAGAGGTGAAACTAGACAGCCAAGTGCTGCAAGGCAGCAATGCTACCAAGGAGCCACTGTGCTACCCATAAATAAACAAAATAAAATAAAATTATCAAATTGCCCAAGTAGGAGTTTGTGGAAAGGCTAACTCCTAAGTCATTTAAGAGGTTTCTAAAGAAGTTCAGACAACAGCAGCAAATGGCTGAGTCAAATGCATGGTTGAAATCCATGAAGAGGACACCAGTTATACAGCCCTTACGCATGTCAGTGAATACACAAACAGCAGCCTGGTACAGAGTAGTGATGGGAGTATAGCTAGGTCTAAAGCCATGTTAAATGTTTAGAAGTTACTGGCAAAAAGATGAATCTGAGTGTTTGTTTGTATATTTGACTTGATAAGATTTTAGGAAGTGGATGGATATTTGCTGAATTCCTGAAATTCTCAAATTTGAATGGTTATTGCCTTTAGGCAGAGAAATAAAATAGGGACCCTGGTCAGATACATACATGTGTGTATGTAGGCACATATTTACATATTTGCTAATGAGTTAGGTTAGCTGGCCCAAGGACCCTTGTCCGATACAACTAATGTCAATTAGCACAAGAAAAATAAAAGTGCTGGGAACCAAACCATTATTAGACAGCTAAGTTGTAAAGATGAGCAAGGGATATTGCTGTAAAGGTTATATTCTTAGGTTAGATTTTTGGGTGAAAACTGTCAGCAGTATGAGTAGAGGATGGATCAATTCTGATGAGGTGTCAACGTGCTGCAGAGACAGACACCTGAAGGAAAATTTGGGAAAAGTGGTCCACACAGCCTACCTAGACCTCACAAAGGCCTTCAACACCATTCCGCACTCAGGTATTATAGACAAGCTCAGCAGCCTGAACACAAACCCCTACATCACGAGATGGGCTGCCAACTGACTCACAGACAGAACCCACATGGTAAGAGTTGCGGAAGCTAGGTCTGACTCTAAACCGGTTACAAGTGGCATTCCCCAGGACTCAGTCCTAGGACCCCTCCTGTTTGGCATATACTCCTCAGAGGTACAGGCAAGCACAGGAGGACTATGGCTGACCAAGTTTGCAAATGACTGCAAACTAGGGGCTATAACTGACTCTCTGGCTGACACAGACATCCTCCAAAAGGGTCTCACTGAGACAGATACCTGGTGTCAAAACCATGGCCTCAAGCTAAATGCCAAAAAGTGCATAGTCATCCCCTTTGGAAAAACAAAGTACCCACAAACTACCACATAGGTAGTAGCCCCCTAAATACAGAAGACGTAATAAGGGAAGTGGGGTCCCAGGTAGATAGTAACCTCTCCTTTGATAATCACATTGCCAAAGTGGTTAGAAAATCCTTCTATGTGGCCCACCTAATCACAAAAGGGTTTGCACCCAGATTGAAAGAGGTCATTGGGCCCCTCTACGCATCACTTATCAGACCCATCATAGAGTACAGTGCCCCATTTGGGATGTACCTTACAAGACACCTTGCAACAACTGGAAAGACCACAGAAGTACCTCACCAAGAGGATCACTGGCCTCAAGCAGATGCCCTATGCAGCTCAACTGAAGAAACTCCAGCTGTACTCGGTTGCATACCGCCTACTCAGAGGTGATCTCTGCCTGACATACAAGGCCATGTCCAACCCAGAATTGATGGACATGCTCCACCTAAAGAAAACCATATCCCCTCGAGCTACACGCTCCAGGGATCTAAACCTCACCACAACAATAAATAGGACATGCTGGAGGGATAGATTCCTGTCCCAGAGACTTCCCATGCTCTGGAACAAGATTCCAATCTACATTAGGCAGAGCTCCTCGCTAACCCTCTTCAAGAGAAACCTTGACGAGTTGATGGGAAACAGAAAGTTTACCCCAGGGATCACTTCAGTGGCTCTGCTGGACAGAGGCACAGGAAACTAATCTAAGGGGATGGTGAAAGCCAACACATTCCCGCTAGGCTTATAAATGCCTTCGGCAGATAGCCTGGTACCTACCTATGAACCTAAAATCAGAGTAAACAGCAGTCATCAGAGGGCAGACTGAACAGTAGGAGACATAAGTGCTGTACTTCAAGAGGAGAGAGCAGGGGGAGAGCAAACAATGAAATATTTTTGAAGTTAACATTGTCTTACAAAGACATAACTACAGTATCTACTACACTGACAAGGGATAAAAATAAGAGTAACTTGGAAGACCATGGCAACATGGAATGGTATTTTTTTTACCATTCTGTGTTGTCGTGGAGTTCTTGTTTCATTGTTTAGTTAAGTAACTTGGAAGAACCATGAGGTTTTTCGGCTGGAAACAACAGAGCTTTGAATTCTGAAGTGACCAGCTTTACCTGTCATTGCAAAAGTAACTTAGCTCTTCTGACTACAGTTCTGAAAGTATGTCTAAGAGCACTGAAAACATTGTGATGTAAGGACCACATAGTATCTTCACAGCATTTCCAAGTCTTGCTTGCATTTATCCTGCAGTAATAGTTTCATCTAAAGAGTCAGCAAAGGACATCTATTTGGTGACACATGGGATAAAATATATTTTGAATAAGAAGAAATATTTTGGGGATTAAGGGATTCATCTTCAGTGAGAGAGCTGTAGATCCAGCATCTGTATAAGACTCTTAAGCAGAATAGCAGAAAAGTATGCTTGTCCTGTGTAAAATGGTGATTCTTAACTAAAACGGGAGAGACATCAGGTTCTTTTTGAAGGACCAAAGACAAAGAACTGTGCAGTAGTTGTTAAGGGAGATGGGAAGGATAGAATATAACAGGCAGCTTTCAGTGATGTTTGCAAGGGCCAGGAAAGTAAGTCAGTCACATCTTGAAAAAGAATTAAATCTATCAGAAAAAGAAACTAAATGAGTTATGACCAGAACAGTCACATCTAAAAGAAAAAAATGGCCAAAATACAAGTGAAAATTATCACAGTTATAAGGATAATCGAACAACAATAATGAAGTGAGCCTATTCTTTTTCAAGTTTAGAATTCACAGAAATACCGCAATAACGTACTATGTGAAAAAGTGGAATTCTGTAAATGCAGTAATGAAGAACCACGTTCATGAAATATAAGTCACATGTGTAAAGGATCATTTTCCCTGTATGTAATGAATGCCACCAATAATTATAAATCCCACATAACATGACATGCCAGGTGTATAAAGGAACAGGTACACTCCATGTAGTGAATACCACAGATGATTGCTAATCCTGTGCACAAGACGCAATTTACATTTCCAAAGGAGCAGGTACACTGCATGTAACACATACCATAAATGGTTGTTAATTCCACATGCATGACATGCAAAGCACATGTATGAAGAACAAGGTACAGTGCATACAATGTGTACCCTAAATCAGTGTTTTTCAACCATTGGTCTGCGGACAGGCTCCAGTCCAGCTGAAATTTCCTGCCAGTCCGTGAAACGGGAGACTTATTTTTTAATTAAAAAAAAAATAATTTCTTTTTTGTTTTTAAGGGTGTTCTTCTTTAACAAGAATGCACTTTTCATTTGGTTACACAACATCAGTCGCATCTGTGCAACCGGTTGTTTACGTCTGTCTTCAACGCACATGGAATTTGAATGCCAGAAAATATTTGAAATGCATGCCACGAACGGACAAGTGATAGGTAGTTTTGTGTGTGTGTGTGTGTGTGTGTGTGTGTGTGTGTGTGTGTGTGTGTGTGTGTGTGTGTGTGTATTTAAGTGGTAGGTATATAGGTGTATGTGTATGTAAGAAGTAGGTAGGTGTGAGTGTGTGTGTGTGTGTGTGTGTGTGTGTGTGTGTGTGTGTGTGTGTGTGCCTTACTGCTCGGATTATATGCTACCCTTTAAATCAATATAATTGAACACCCCTTTTAAAGGTTATTTTGGTATTTGACTGTCGGCAGCAATCTACCTTGTAATTTGGGAGGAATGACATAGCAGGTAAATCTGTGCCAGTTTTTCCTGAGTGTTTATATGTATGAATATCAAATATTTAAGACTGAATGTGTCAAATACCTAGAAATGGAACACAGTGCTCTGCAGTGGTTAGTGTGAAGACTCATATGGGGACCTGGAGGAAAGCATATAGTCTAGTCCCAGATTTGGAGCCTGTCCCCAGTGTACTCTTAGGGGAAATTGTGTATTTCCATCTCTGCTTTCAGTGATGCTCACTTACCTGAGACAGTGTTGAGAACTTGAGGCTCCCTAGTTACTGCCCTGGCTTTAAGTTGGGTCATCACAATATTTACATTCAAAAGGGGGTGTTCAATTATATCGATATAAAGGGTAGCATATAATCATGTAGTAAGGCTTTTCATAGTGGCCCTGGAGTTATCCCAATAAGCATAAACATTCTCAGGTTATTAAAAGTACTTTCTAAATAACTAGCGACAATAAAAGGTAATAAAATATTTAATAAATTAAATTACTTAAAACATATATACACTGAATAACTGATTCCAATAAACCACAGAGTTTCACACACACAAATTATGAAAAAACACTGTAGGATAGGTTTCACACTGATTGTAGGAAAAAATCTAACTGTCTAATGAGTAACTGTCTCTGCCTAATCTAATTAATTCAGCAAGGCGATTTTATATTCTTACTTATGCAAGGCAAAATAAGAATATATGTCCACTCTTCAGGCTGCTGTCTGGTCCTCAGTGATTAGAATAGCAACTCCTACTATTTCTGCTGAGCAGCTCTGGAAAACTCTGAATGACAACTACTGATCTGGAAAACAACAACTTGACAACTACAACAGCTACTGAACTACTGGACTTTGACTCAGCACCTGCTTTTATAGCAGAATTTTTTAAAGGTCACAGAAAGGTGTTATGAGAATTCTAGTCTCTCATATCAGATTTTTAAAAGTAAATAAAGCAGCTGCTGTGAAGATTCTATTCTTTTCAACTCTGGCATATGATGACATCACATCTAGGTCTGCTGACTGACATAACCTATATTCAGAATTCATTTTAAAAACATGCACATTTTGTCAGCCAAAATAACATTGTTTGATTCAAACATCTTAAATAAATCAAAGTAATAATAAAAAAAATAAACACATTTACAAAATTATAACTAGTCATGCTGGCATATATAAAATAAGGTAATTTACAATTATCTACAAGTACCTACAAAACCTGAGTCAGTCATGCTAGCACAGATAACAATATATAATATCCTCACATTTCTCCCTCCTTTGAAGACTCAAGCTAGATTTTCAAGTCACCCTAGAAAATCACTGCTTGAGAAAAATGAGGCTGACTGAAAATGTATCATCCCATACCCCTTCTTGACAGTCCATCTGCATTAGCATTATTGATCCCACTACAGTGTTGCACCATCATGTCATATGCCTGTAGCCCTATGCTCCACCTCAGTAATTTGGTATTTTCTTTATTGACTCTATTTACTCATGTTAAAGGGTTATTTTCTGTGACCACAGTGAATTTTCTTCCATATAGATAATGGTGAAGATTTTGCAAAGCCCATACTATAGCAAGGCATTCTTTCTCCACAGCTGCATAACATTCCTTCCTGGGTTTGAAGCTAATGGCTAAGGTATACAATGGGATGCTCTTCTCTCTCTGAAAAAAACTTGGCTGAGTACAGCCCACAGCCCAGAATTTGAAGCATCCACTTGTACAACAAATTCCTTGCTGTAATCTGGACTGAGTAACACAGGGGGGCCTTCTGGAATGCCTGTTCACAATCTGTGGGCCACACTACTTTATCTGGCTTGTTTTTCCTTGTTAGGTAAGTAAGGGGTGCAGCTATTGTACTATAGTTGGGCACAAATTTCCTACAGTATCCCCCTGCCCTTGGAAAGCTCTCTCACCTGCTTTTTGGTAACAGGGACATGCCATGCCTGAATAGCTTCCACTTTGGCAGGTTCAGCCCTAATTTTACCACTCCCCACTCTATGTCCTATGTAGAAGACCTTTGCCATACCCACCTAACACTTACTAGGCTTAATGGTCATCCCTGTTCTTTTTAATCTACCCAAGACCTCCCTGATATATTGAAGGTGATCTTCAATGACTGTAAATGGCAATATTGTCCAAATAAGCGAGAACATAATCTCCTTTTCCTATTAAAATATGATCTACTAACCTCTGGAAGGTTGCTGGGGCATTCTTCATCCAAAGGGCATCCTTGTAAACTCATATAATTCAAAAGGTGTTACAAAAGGTAATATCTCTCTAGCCATGGGAGTCAAGGACACACAGGAGTCCCCCATTCATAAAAAGCAATGTAGTTCTGACCACCCTTTAGACGGGGCAGGCATTGGGGTGTGAGAAAACATAGGCATAAGCACTGTGGAGGGTCTACTACAAACATTGATAACTTGGTAGAGCAATATTATAACATCCATAATATTTCTACTGTTGAACTAATGGATGATCAAAAACAACTGTTAAATAAAGAACTCAACTATGTTCCTGTTTTTTTTACTGATGAAGATGATATGGTCAATGATGTTCTGGATTTTTGTCGCAGACTTAACTTTAGATTATTTTTTGGTTCAAGGGAATCATCTCAAAGATCTACTGATTTCAGATTTTTGAAATCTAACTATGCACCTCCGATGAACAAATATGCATCTATCTTTCAGCAAGCAGTGCTCAAAGATTTACATTTTAAATTGTGTCAGTCTAGAATGCTTGGTCATAACCTGACTGCCGGTGAATGACAGGCCTTACTTGAATTGAAAAATAACACCAATATAGTAATTTTGCCAGTTGATAAGGGTGGGGCGGTGGTCATTATGAATTTAGATCATTGTCTGGCTGAGGGAAATAGACAATTGTCTAACCCACAGCATTATATGCATATGCCCATTGACCCTACCATGAGCTTCAAGAAAGACATTGATTTTTTCCTCAAAAGGACTGTTGATGAGGGAATTAGTAAGGATTCGGTCATGCAACAGTTGATGGTGGGGGATCCCAAAAAGAAATACCTTTATTTATTGCCGAAGATACATAAAAGTTTGGATAAACCCCCGGGAAGGCCTACAGTTTCAGGCATGGGATCTTTGACAGAACCATCATCGGCCTTTTTGACACAGTATTTGAAACCATTATTGAAATTCATAAGGGCTAGGATACAGGATATCACGCATTTTTTGAAAATCATATCTGATACACAGTTGGAACCTGCCTGGCTTCTTATCACACTGGATGTGAGGGCACTTTATACTAATATTCCCCACTGGTCGGGGCTACAGGCACTTGAATACTGGTTGGAGAGGGCTGATTTATATCCGGTTGGTTTCAATACACTTTTGGACTGTATGGCTGAGCATGTTCTATCCAAAAATGTATTTTATTTCAAAGGGGAGTGTTACTGACAGACACAGGGTACAGCGATGGGTGCGTCATTTGCCCCCATATATGCTGACATTTTTATGGGATATTTGGAAGAGCAGTCGATATCTAATGATATCCATAATATTTATCTGAATGAGATAGATATTTGGAGAAGATTTTTAGATGACTGCTAGATGGTGTGGTGGGCGGGCAGGCAATATTTGTTGGCGTTTGTATAGTATTTAAATGACAAGTGGGGAATTGAATTCACATTGAATTATGAAATTCAACAAATTAACTTTTTAGATGTTATGATCATGAAACCCTAATGATACCTTACGAACTTGGGTTTTCAGAAAATACCCCCAGTACAACAGCTTGTTGTTTGCCTCCAGTTTACATCCACACCACATCACCAAAAATATACCCAAATCCCAATTCCTACATATTAGGAAAATATGTTCTGTGCAGGAAGATTTTGACTTATTTCAACAAGACCTTTCTTATAGGTTTCAGGTCAGGGGTTATAGACAGCAGGATGTTGTGTCTGCCAATGATTGGGCCTCTAAGCAAGTAAGATCACAGTTGTTGGAATATAAAAATAAAAGACAGAGGGATGATTCAGATAACATCAGGTTTGTGATGACTTATGGGCACAATGTTAATTTGGTTAGGGACGTGGTGGCTAAAAATTGGAATATTTTACTGGCCAATAAGGAATTGCATCAGATGCTTAACTCCAGGTGTCAATTTTTTTATTGGAGGGCAAAACTCTGGGATCATACTTTTCACATTTCAAACAGGATAGAGCCAGGGGTCACTCTGGTTACCAATTTGACGATTACTGGGGACAAATGGTTGGGTTATTTCCATGTGGCCACTGTACTTTCTGCAAGTTTGTGCATAAGTCTAAACAATTTTCCAGTAAAAACATCAGCCAAGTTTTGACATAAGATTCTTTGCTAACTGTGGAACAGATTGGGTGATATATTTGGTCACTTCAACTTGCTCAGCATTCTATATAGGTCAAACGTCCCGTCCTTTACATATACGCATGTATGAACATTTTAGCAATATACAGAATAAGCGATTAACTAATGCCCTATACAGACACTGCATCTCCCATAATTCTGCCAAATTTTATTTTACTGTTATTGACAAAACTGAGGGGGATAGAGGCAATAAACTTGGCTGGCACTCTATTCTAAATAAAAAAGAACAGAGGTGGATAATTAAATTAGGGGTGCTATTTTCTCCTGGTCTTAATGACCAACAATAATTTAGTGCATTAGTACTTGTATCTATAGGATATGATGTAACAGGAAGATGGTTGTTTAATTAACTAATTATTGTGTATAAATGGTGGTTTCTGCATACATACTTTTATCACTGAAGAAGGCAGGATGCCAAAACTGGTATGATGTTGGTGGAACCACTTCAAACTTAATTAAATATATGCGTGCATTATACACCTTGGTGCTGGCCATTTTTTTGAAAGTCAAGGACACCTGCCAATATCCCATGGTCAGATCAATAGTGGTCAGATACTTAGCACCACCTAGCTGTTCTAAAGTTTCATCTGTTCTAGGCATGGGGTATGCATCTCACTCTGTATAACTATTTAATTTTCTGTAGTCTACGCAGAATCTTACACTACCATCTTTCTTTTGCACCAATACTACTGGGAAAGCCCAAAGACTACTGGACTCTTGGATTACTCCCAGCTCCAACATCTCCTTTATCTCCTCTATCAAAATCTGTTTGACTTGCTCAGGCACCCTATACAGAGCTTGCTTGATAGGCCTTTGTGGTCCTGTATTAATATGGTGCTGCACTAGGTGCGTACAGCCAGGTTTCCCGGTGAACATGCCCCCAAATTCTTGTAACACTGCTCGTATTTCTTTAACCTGAATAGAAGTGTCAGTCTGAGCCTCACCGAGAAGGTCAGTCACCAGATCCCCCTCAGACTCCTGCTGCCATCCACTGTAAATATTCAGCACTAGGGCCTCCCTATCATGATAAGGTTTCATCATGTTAACATGATACAACTTATGTCCCTGCCTCCTGCCTACTAGGTTTACCATGTAGTTAACATCACCAACTTTCCTTACACTTCAAAGGGTCCCTCCCAAGCTACCTGCAGCTTATCGTGTTTGACAGGAAAGAGCACCATAACCTGTTGCCCCACAGTATGCTGTCTGGCTTGAGCATTCTTGACATACTAAACTTTTTTCTGCTGCTTGGCTAGTGTTAGGTTCTTCTGTGCCAAACCCATGACCTCCCTAAGCCTTGTCCTGAAGTTTAGGACATATGCCACAACAAACTCCTTGTGGGATTCACACTCCCCCTCCCATTCATCACAAACCAAATCTAAAGGCCCTCTCACCCTATGCCCATACAGCAACTCAAGGGGTGAAAAGCCTGTAGATTCCTGAGGTACCTCTCTGTAGGCAAATAACAAATGGGGCAAATATTTGTCCCACTCCCTTTTAAACTAGTCCAGAAATGCCCGTAGCATAGTCTTTAATGTAGAGTTGAACCTCTCCACTAGACCATTAGTCTGGGGACAGTAGGGGGTGGTTTTTAGATGCTTCACCCTACAATACTTCCACAGACAAGCCAGCAGGTCTGACATAAAGTTGGCACCTTGGTCAGTCAGAATCTCACTCAGAAAACCTACCTTGCTGAAATTTTCTAATAAGGTATTTACTACTTTCTCTGTATCAGTGGAGGACACAGCCATCGCCTCTGGGTGTCTGGTAGCATAATCTACCAGCACCAGAATATACTTCTCTCCTGTAGAACTTGGAGTACACAAAGGCCCTACAATATCCATGGCTACCCTCTGAAATGGCTCTTCAATCTCAGGCGAAGGAATCAATGGAGCCTTGACCTTGTCTCCTGCCTTGCTTATCTTTATGGCATTGCTCACAGGTCCTGCAAGTACCCATTTACATCCTTTGCAATCCCAGACCAATAAATGTTTTGCATAATGCATCTCTTAGTATGCTTTATACCCATATGGCCTGGAAAAGGAATGTCATGGGCTAGGGCTAGAAATGCTAGACAGTAGGTTCTGGACACTATCAACTGCTGTATTACCTCACCCTCTATCCCTCTCTCAGGGGTCCAGTCTCTGTACAGTAACTCTTTGTTCCAGTATACAGACCCCTCCTCTTCCATGAGCATCAGGTGCCTCTTTAGCTACCTCTCTCAAGCCTCATAATGCAGGGTCTGTAAGTTGAGCCTGTCTCAACTCTACTTTTGTGACCCTGCCCAGCTCCCCTTCCACAGGAAGCCCAGTACCCTCTGTCAGCGGTGCCTCACTGTCAGCCTGGATATCACCACTCACCTCTTTCTTTGCAGTCTCCATGTCCATGGGAACATTAGTACCTACTAGCAGCTGTGGTTCATCTTCAGGCTCACTGCTACAAGGTAGCTCCCTCCCTGAAGTAACCACATCAGCAGCCCCAGCTTCAGGCATAGGATCTGTCTGGGTCTCCCCAGGCTACCAGACCTATATCTGTCTTCAAGCAGGTCTAAATTATAACCATGAAAAGTCAGTTCAGCAAATGGATTTACATCAAAAATGCTGTTCGTCTAACTTGCTACACCCCCACTAATTATATATACCAAATCTGAGATCGCACTACAGTGAGGAAAGGGAAAATTTTCTGATCTTCACTGTACCACGATATCAGTACAGCAGTTCATTGAATGGCATTTTCGATGTAAAATGATGTTCACTGAACTAACTCTTCAAACATGTATTATAGACCCTCTCCAAGCTTGACTGAGTGTCAATGCATGCACACAACGTACAAATATCACTCAGTTGCATTACCGGTGAAAGACCTGAGACACCCTATCCCTCCGACATGAAAAGAAGAGCATGAGAGAGCTCTGATTATGTAGCCCAGGCGCCTATGACTGACCACCCCTGAGCAGCATCCTCTCACCAAAGAATGATGCCACAGTACAAGACAAAATGATCAGTTTTAACAATTGTCAGTATGGAGAGCAGTGACTGAAACCTGGTTCAAGGCTCCTGGTTCACCTGAGAGCACCCCAGTGCTATCAGGTTTTTACCCATATCATGCTTTCCGGCCCCAAAACTTGGACACGAGACAACAAAGGAGGGTATCCATATTCAAAGATAAGATCACACCTCCAGGTTAGTGGTAACAACGAAGCATCGGAGACCATCCAGGTGCAACTGGATCATGATCCCAAAAAAAACCAAGACCCATTCCCCAAAGGCAGGCGCCCAGTCTGGAACATACTACACTATCAAAATCATTCCCTATTTAGACATCTGTAGGGATATCCTCAAACACACCTACTTGCTTGTTCCTTTTTCCATCCTCCCAGTCAAGATGAACCCTGGCCAAAGCTCTGACTAGTGTGGACAGCCCAAACAAGTACTGCTCCTTCTTAACCACTGCAGAACTCACAATGGTTATATAGAAGCTGTGACTCTCTTACCAGTGGTCTGTCTTCCATCCACTAAGATAGGATACAAATTTTGATGATAATTTGTCACCTGTGTTGTTTCCAGACAACTTATCACTGGCACTCTGGCATTCCCACTTGCTGGCTCCCTCACCTTTTGTTTCTCACCTTGCTTCAATGGACGTTTGTATAGTACAT
Source organism: Protopterus annectens (assembly GCF_019279795.1). Classification (NCBI taxonomy): domain Eukaryota; kingdom Metazoa; phylum Chordata; order Ceratodontiformes; family Protopteridae; genus Protopterus; species Protopterus annectens. Next base: position 1,688,980,519 of record NC_056737.1, read on the forward strand.
GGCCCACCTGATTACATTTGAAACATCTAATCACTGATCCTGTCCATTTGTTTGAACTAATGGTGTCTCCTGTAACTGGTGAACTCTGTTGGAGTGGTTTAGGCTGTACCCTAATGGGTTCCCTTATGTCCATGTGCAGCACTGGGTATCCCTTTCTTATGCAGTGGTGTCCTACTTGCCAATTAGAGATCCCCGTTTCTCACCAACTCATTTGTAGGGTTATACTCTTGGTCTGGCAACCAGATCCTCATGTCCTCAGGCAAAGTGCTGAGAGCTTGTTCCTTCACCAAAAGGTCTGCCAGTCCTTCAAAAGTGGTGACCTGACAAGTACTACAAAACCTCAGTAAGTCATGCTAGCACAGATGACAATATCAATATCCACACAGCATGTTGTGTAACTATGCAGAGTTTATTTGTGAAAATGGTGAATAGCAACGGACCGAGAAATGAGCCTTGGGGTGCACCCACTGAGACAGGTAATAGGGAACAGAGTTCGTTTTTCAACTTAACTACCTATTAACAGTTGGATAAGTAGCTAGTAAATGAGGAAAGGGCAGATAGGGATAGGTTTAGAGGCTAGCTCATTGAGACGTTTTTGATGGGATACTGTATCAAAAGCCTTTGACATATAAAGAAAAAAGAAGGAGGCAAGTTATCCACTGTTTCTTTGCTGGTTAACTGAAATCATAAAACTGACCATAGCTGTTGTTGTACTATGCTTTGGATAAACCCATGCTGGGATGTGGATAGGATGTTGTTGGTTAGGAGATGGTCAAGTAGTTGTGTGTGTATGGATTTTTCAAGAATCTTAATTATGGGTGGGAGGATAGCAATTGGCCTGTAATTTGTGAATTCAGTGGAGGTGCCACCTTTGTGCAAAGGGATGATGTAGGAGACTTTCCTAAATTTGGGGATGTACTGTTCTGTTAATGGTCCAGTTGATTAGGAGGGATATAAGGTAGCAGATGGTGTCTGTAGCTAGTTTGAGCAATTTGGGTGGAAGCTGGTCAGCACCGAGGGAAGAGGGTTTGAGTTTAGATAAAAGTTTTTTAATGGTGCAAGTTTGTATTGGTTTTATAGTGAAGGATTTCAGATTAGTTTACACTTCAGTAGTGACAGATTTGGTGTTGTATTAAACTAGGGATAGTATGGAGTTGATACACAGTGTTAAACTGTGAGACTATGCTTTCAGTGGAGTTAGATGTGGTTGGGGATGGGATTGTAGAATGCCCAGGTTTTAGCAATAGATTGATGGCTGCACAGAATTTCTGGGGGTTATTTTGCTGTATTATTGTATAATAATGCTCTTTGTCTAGTTTAATTTGCTTTTTTGCGTGGTTCCAAATTTGACTATGGGAGTGAAGGGAAGTTTGTTTTTTGGTCTTCTGACAGTGGTACCATGCTCTGTCTTTCTCTTTGAGGAACTTTTTTGAATGATTGATGAACCATGGTATGGACTTAGACTTTATGCATATCTTTCTAAGGGGTCTAGTTTGTTTAGGATAGTGAGGAATCTTTCATTGAAGTACTGAACAGCTAAGTCTAGGTGGAAGTGATTTAATGGGGAACAGTCACATTGACGCAAAATAGTTTTAAAGGTTTCAGGGAAGAAGTTTCCTTTGTTGTGAATGTGTTTACAAAGGGTGTTTTTTAGGAGGGCATGCACCGTGTCTTAACAAGTAGGTGGGCAGATGATCATTTAGGCTGTCTGGGAGACATCCTGATTGGTGACAGAGCGTGGCTTTATTTGTTAGGTTCCAGTCTAGGATCGATTGCTTTTTGCTGTGTTTGTCGAACCTGGTAGGAGTTTGTATTAATTGACGGAAACCATAGAGGTTTATAAAGTTTAAGGGATTGTCTGAGGAGCAAGTGGACCAATCTGTGTTGAAATCCCCCATTCTGATGGTTTCTTGTTTAAAAGTTGATGGGCACCAGTAGAGGAAGTCTTCAATAACAGCTGGATTGTTACCTGGGGGAATATATATGGCTATAATATTGATGTGTTTGTTGGGATTTATTTAGAGATGGGAGATCAGAATTTCAGAGCTTAATAGGTTTGAGGGGCTGTTATGTAGTTGTTCAAGTTTAAGACTGTTTTTATACATTATTGCTATACCACCACCATGTTTATGGGTTCTGTCATGTCTGTGGATATTATAACCATGGGGTAGGATTTTGTTATCTTGAATGTAAAGTTTTAGCCAGGTTTCTTTTAGGATTCATATATCTGGAGAGTATTGGTCAACAGTTGCATAGAATTCATGAATTTTGTTTAATAAGCTTCTCATATTCATGTTTAAATTTAGTATGTCAGAGTTGTTATGTCTTTAGAGTGTTAATGTTAGGAGAGGGTGGTGATTTTGGAGGGTGTAGAGACCAGCTAGCTTTAATACAAAATAGAACTACAGCTGGCTTATACCACAAAGGCAGTCCAAAACAGAACTACAGCTGGCATATAAACAAGGCCTTCTGTACAGAATATACAATCACAAATCACATTAAATTATGGTTTTGCAGCACAGATGACTATTGGCAGCTCACTTGTGCCTTGGTGAGCCACCTTCCTCCCCCAAGCTGTGGTGCCCCCTTAACTACCATATTTATATCTCAGCAGACAAGAGATCAGATGTGATGTAGTGCTTAGAGTATGCTCATTGATTTCTGCGCTACTGTAAAAGCCAGCTTGTTTTAAGACTCTGTATGCTGCAATATCTCTGTAACTTCTCAAACATTCCATAAGTAACTCCTTAATATTCTATCATATCATGCAACTTCACAGCCAAGTTCGTTAAACTGGACAACAGAACTTAACCTATTAGGGGACACCAAATGACCATACCAGAAGGCCTAGTTGCATCCATTTTTCTTGCCCCAGCACATCATGTTTATCTTCTAACAAACAACTAAGCTTGAGGAGGAGCTAAGTGTACAGACATCCATGAAGAATGCAAGGTGAAAAATAAAAAAGACATTAGCCAACACATTTATGTATTTTTTATTTATTTATTTATTTATTTATTTATCATTTGTTGACCAGGAAAGTCCGACTAGGTTCCACAAAGCCTGTTTTCAGCGGAGGCCTGGGGAGAAAAGCTCCAAAGACATGTTTCAAAAGTATAAGTACAAACAATACACAAACATCAGGTATTATAATAATAAAAAATAGCAATTATCATAGTAAAAAAAAAGTCATTGACAATGGTACAGTGCAGTAAAAGCCTGGAGTATTTTAAAAGGATGTACACTGAGGTTAAGAGTTAAAAAAATAGTATGAGTAGAGTGTATGGAGACATAGTACAGGTTAGGTAGGAAATAGAGAAAAGGATGTTGTATGTGTAATGAAGATAGAATGGATTTATTTAAGAAAAGGTATGTAAAGAGGATATAAATATTGTAGAAAAAGGTAGATAAGAAAAGTATAGTCAGATGGAAGATGTAACAAAGGATAGTAAGGACTAGAAAGGTAAGTTGAGTTTGTAGAGGTATAGGACTAGTCAGGTTTGGCACAGGGGCATAGCCAGTATGATTTGAGGTAGAGTTTAAGTCTGTTTTTAAAGAGAGATAAAGAGGTGAGTGAGGTTAGGTCACTAGGGAGAAGATTCCAGGATTTGCCAACAGCATTAGAGAAGAGAGAACCCCCAGCCCTGTTATGAGGTTTAGAGGTGTATACAAGAAGTTTGTGTGATGAGCGTAAGGACTTCAGATTTTTATAGGGGGTAATGAGGTTTGTTAAACTTGGAGTGCACTACTGTAAAAGCCAACTTGATTTAAGACTCTGTATGCTGCAATATCTCTGTAACTTCTCAAACATTCCATAAGTAACTCCTTAATATTCTATCTACATACCATAATTCTCACATAAACAATTCAGGACACATAGACAATGAAAATAAAAGAATATGTGTTAAAGACCTCAGTGAATGCATAGCTCTATACTCTGTGATTTAGCAACACTAGTGCAGGTGACCTTAATTGCAAAACAGATCCGGATAAGTAAAAATCATCATTTCCTTGCCAAAACGGAAATCAACGCATGTTTCATGCAACCATTAAATGAGATATGTGTTCCCAACACTATGGCAGTACGCACAGCAAAGGCCACCCATCCATAAACACATGTAACAAATGTAGCCACTACTGGGGAGAATCAACAATCACATTTATAAGTACGCACACACACACACACACACACACACACACACACACACACACACACACACACACACACACACACACACACACACACAAATGGCAACTTGCTGACAGTAGCACTGCAATAATTGCGGATATGGAAATGAAAACTACATACCATAATTCTCATCGTGCTATACAATGCAGCATCACCACATGTCATGCATGCAAACCAGAAATAGTGGCAAATATGTAAACCCACCAAACAGGTACACAGTATCAAGCAGCAGCACTTGTAAAACCATTCCACCAGGCAAGCCCACACAGTGGCACATTTACAATTTGTGGACACAATATATCATGCACATCTCATATCAGGTAATGTCCAAATAGTATTACTCACACCATATAATCTAGCCACTACAACCACAAAAAACAAACAGGTCCCTTGCCCACACAGAAGGAATCCTTGTAGCAAATAGTAGACCCCCTGTAGTACTAGCAGACACTGCTGATGTAAATGCCATAAGGAGAAACAGTCTGTAATGATAATTTGTTGGTTCCAGCAGGTACAAAAACAGAGGTGTTATTATTGCTGAAATTACTTGTAAAAAAGGGGTCAGTACAGCAGAATCTGCTTATTGTCATGATTGGAACTATGCCTGTCCCGCTATCATGTATTCTAGCTTTCTATCACTTTTGTAAATATTGCACCATATCTGCATATTTGGAAGATATGTTAATGCATTATTTCTTTTGTTCAAGGCCAGTGTCAAGACCTGCAGTTTTAATACAGATTTCATTAATTCATTCTACTCAAGGTGGGGGTGGTTTGAAGGAATTTATTTCAGCAAACAATGAGTGCAAAGCAGAGAAACAATCCTGAATGAAACACACCGGATGTACCCATGCACTCAAGCACTGCATGCATACCAAAAGGCAATTTTGAGGATTGTCATTTAAGTAAATCTTTGTGATGTGAGGGGAAGCAGGAGCACTGGACTGACAGAATATGCAAACTCTGCACAGTAGTGATGCTTTATTATAGCGTTGAAACAAGGCTAATCAATGTACCGATAGTGACTCTTCAATTACTCACAGTGCTCCCACTGAAATCTGCTTCAGCCACCAGCAGAACTCCAAATCTGGCTTGTAAAGTGATTATATCTGAAATCAGACATGATTCCTTGGTTCAATCGTCAGAGAAGAGCTGCATATTAAAAGTAAAATAAATATTGTGCCAGAAAGGGTATCCCCACCACAGTAAGCTAAACTGCATTTAAAATGTGATGCCAAACTAAAGATATACATAATGCAATGAAACTTAACAATGCAGACAATAATGCACTTTTAGCTTACTATATACAAGGGATGAGAAACATAACATATGATTAGATATAATCATAATGAACGAATTGCAGTGGTTTGCTTCCTATGTTGTACACAGTTCTTCCAGATAACTTGATAAGTATAAACCTCATGAACTACATCATGAGTGTGTTTTATTAACCCTCTGACATAACTGTGATGTAAGGAAGATATGGAGATGTAATGGTTAAGATCACTGCCTTACAAACACACTGTCCGGAATTCAACATCTGGTCCCTGTGAGCGAGGAGTTTGCATGTTCTTCCTGCGTTTGTGTGAACCTCCTCTCAAAATCTTGCTGGGTATTTTCACCTCAAGGTGGAAGGCAGTGGGTTCAAACCCAGCTATCTCAGTTGAGCTTGAGAAATCTGCCAACAGAATGCCCCCCCACCAAAGGGATCAGAGATGTAAAAAGCAGAAGCACAGACTCTAAGTGCTGCCTATTGGAGGCCATCTGCTTTAAGCATCAGTCAAGGTGCACAATATCTCCTGTGTAGGATAACATAGATCAAAATATCTGTGCCACATGCATACACACTAGTGCGCAATTTTGTGATTTAGTAACATCAACTAATGTCACAAAAATGGGCATAGGTATTTCTCAGTGATAGTGAGTTGAACACTTGACCTACTCTGACCTATAGTAGGGTCCATATGTCCCTAATGACTAGTGATTGCCTATCACCAAATTCAGCAGCCTTGGATGAGTGTGCCTTTAATGAAGGCCAGTAGCACTGGATGAATAAACTACTGACTAGCAGATGTCCAGCTGCCCAGACTGGGTTTTCTGTGATATCTCTGCTGAGAAAAAGTTGGATGTAAATCCAACCAACATGCCAAAATGAACTGAGAATTGCTACACTGACTATGAGTTCACTAATGGAGCACAGCCTGGAAGTGCTAATGGTAAGGAGAACACTAGTGTTTTGTGTGTCCGTGAAATAAGAAGAAAGGGAAGAACAGAAAAAAGTGTGGCAAATGCAGAAAGGGGTGCCTTCTGAAGATATGGAGGGATGTCATCAAAATCAGTGACAGACTAATGGCTATTAGAATCTAGTGCCTTCTTTCTCAGCCTAGGCTCTACAGCAGGGCTGTGATGGCAAGGAAAATAGGAGATTACAGCTGCAGTTGCAGGATCTCCTCTACAAAGCAGGGCAAAATGAGTGTACTTCTTGATAATGATGTGGTCTTGATAATGAATGACCTGAAATTCTGCCTGTGGGAATGTGTGTTGCCCTGGAATAGATAAAACAGGATATGAGGATTAACTAGGTCCACATGGTTGAAATAAAAGGAATAAAAAAACGTTATTTTTAATGGTGGACAACAAATGGTTCACCAACAGAGTGAGTCGCAAGCTATCATACAAGAGTGACTGGAATGCAACTCAGGTAGACTTCATCCTAGTATGTAAAGGCCATTGGAGTCAAGTCATAGATTGCAAAGTCATGCCTAGTGTAATGGTCATCCTTCGAGCATACAAAACTGGTGGCCACAACAGAGATTAGGCAAAAGACCAGGAAGTTGATTGTACTGAAAACACAGGAGTTCATGGATATACTAATGGCGCTGACACCTCTGGAAAGACAGGAAATGGGACCAGCAAAAGAAGAAAAAGAAGAATGTCAGCATCTTAAAATATCATGTGTGAAAATGGTGAAACAGATATGTAGTCAAATCCCGTGTGAAAATAAGGGACATGAGGAAATCTGGCAGTGGAAGGAAAAGTCCAGTAAGTTATTAAAAAAAATGGACTGGGCTAAAAAAAGTATATTAATTTACAAAGAAATTGAGATATTGATTGCAAGGGCAAAGAAAAAAATGCTAGAAAACCTGTGCTAGCTTCTGGAAAGGGACTCAACAGATGGCACAAAGAAGCTCTATCAAGTCGCAAAACAATAAAAGAAAACTGAAAAACATGCTCAGCAGGTGACATTCAAAAGGGATGACAACAAAAGTCTGTTCAACTAGATATGAGAAACGCATATGACAAGATCCCAAGAAAGCTGTTTTAGGTAGATGTGATTATTCAAAGTTCTGAGAACACTGGCAGCATTAGTGCAGACTATGGAGAGATGAGAAGAAAGTAAGACGAGATGAGGATGTCCAGCCAAGAAATAAAAGTACTAAATGAGTAAAGACCCGTGACAATCAGGAATGATAACACAGTGACAACAGTAGTGAAAATAACTGTCGCAAGTGAAAAAATACATCTTCAGAAGTGAAGAAAATATATTTGCTTTCAAGAGTCTATGTCTGGAAGTAAAACAAATGTAAATCTGGTACTGGAAGTTCTGTCTTCATTACTATGGTGACTAATGCCACTAGAATCTGAAAGTTTCCTAGGTTACCAGGCCCTTCCTCACTACCCACACTTCTGTGGGAGTCAGATCCCTCTCCAGATATCCCTCTTGCCAGACATTAAAAATGATCACACCAGTCTGCCACTTTTGATTATTGTAGTGCTTTGATGATGCCATGAATGGCAGCCTTGGTATGGTGCTCTCTGGTATTTTGTTTGTTTTTCTTTATTTGTTCAGTTGTTTGCTGTTTGGATGTGGTCAGGTATACCCATGAAGAGTTGTTGAACATCCGGCAGTTCATTCTGTGTGATTTGGTAATCGATTTCTTACACGTGAGCAATGTTTTGGATGTCTTATTTGGTGAAGCGGCAGTTTTTAGCAGCAGATGTGGATGCAAGTATTGCAAGAAGGGGAAGCGTGCTGGTGTACTTGTTAGGCTGAGACAGAGGGGTTTTCGAATGGTGCTTCCTAGTTTATATTTGGCTAATCTCCGTTCATCAGGCAACAAAATGGATGAACTACTACTTCTTAATATAACTCATAAGGATTTTCACTTTCTTCTGCTCTGTGTTTTATGGAAACTTGGTTAAATGAAGCTATTCCGGACTCTGCATTACACCTGACTGGCTTTCAACTTTACAGAGAGCACTGTGTATTGCTGACATCAGGGAAAAGAAAGGGAGGTAGAATTTGCTTTTACATCAATGAAGGTTGGTGTTCTGATGTTACAGTGTTAAGAAAAAAAACGTGTTGTCCTGATTTAGAAACATTTTTTAACTGTAGACATTTTTATTCACTGTGGGAGTTTTTCTCATTTATTTTGGTTGGTGTTTACATTCCACCTCAAGCCTGTGTGAGTGCAACTTTACAAACACTGATTGACCAGATATTGAGCATGGAGAAAAAATATCCAAATTCTTATTTGATTATTATAGGGAATTTTAATAGGGCAAATCTCAGCCATGAACTTCCTAAATTTGCACAGCACCTAAGGTACCCTACTAGAGAGAAATACGTTTGATCACTGTTATACAGTGTTAAAACATGCCTATTGCAGGGTTGTATTTTCTGTTTCCCATCCAGTCATCCAGGTTTCTCTTAAAGAGAGATAATGAAGTTCTCTGCTTGATGTGGAGAGGGAGTCTATTCCACAAATGGGGAGTCTCTGGGAGACAAATCTCTCCTGCCAGCAAGTCCTATTGATGTCACAGGCCAAGTTGAGGTTCTGCATGTGGATCACGTGAGTGGAGTTTGGCATGTGAATATGCAGCAATTTCATCATGGTGGGGTCAACAATTGCTCTGTATACCAGATACAGATCACCTCTGAGAAGTCTATATGAGATAGAATAGAGGGACAGGGCTTTTAGCCTATCTGTGTAGGATAGATTTTTTGAAGCTCTGGATTCTCCTGGTCAGGAACCTCTGTGGTTTCTCCAGCTGCTGCATGTGATTCATGAGATACATGCTGAAAGAGGTGTCATACTCACTAATGAGCCAGATAAATGAGGAATACAGGGAAGTTATGATTTCCTTGTTCCTGGAAGAAATGCCCTTACTAATAAGGTGAGCCATATAGAAAGCTCTCCGTAAAATGGAGGCAACATGGTGGTCAAAAGTTAGATTGCTGCCAACATGGGTGCCCAGGTTCCTCACAACTGCTTGCATGCTTAGTAGGTTGTTATTAATGTGATAATTTGTGGAGATGTCACTCTCCCCAAAGGGGATGATGATGCATTTTTTGGTATTTAGTTTGAGGCCATGTTTCTGGCACCAGTCATTTGTTTGGGTGAGACCCTCTTGTAGTATGTCTACATCACTAGAGAAGTTGATGACAGCTCCAAGCTTTCAGTCATCTGCAAACCTGGTCAGCCACTGACCTCAGGTTTTGGCTTACACCTTGGAGAAGTATATCCCAAACAGGAGAGGCCCCAAGACCTATCCCTGTAGTACACCGATCGTTACGCATCTACAACTTGAGGTAGCTTCCCCTATTTTGACTGAGTGAATTCTATCAGTGAGCCAGTTAGCTACCCATCTGATCACAAATGGATTTACACCAAGCTGGGATAGTTTATCAATTATGCCTGAGTGGGAAATAGTGTTGAAGGCCTTGGCCAGGTCAAGGTAGGCGGTGTGCACTATCTTTCCCTTGTCCATGGCTTTGGTGACTGACTCAAAGAAGTCTACCAAATTTAACAGGCATGATCTCCCCTTGGCAAAACCTAACTGTGTGGGATCAAGCATTTGGATGTTGCCAATGTCCTTGTTAATGTGGCCCATGATAATTGCAAATCAGGCTAGTTAGGCTGATGGTCTATAATTGCCTGGATCAGTGGATGCTCCACCTTTGTGCAGAAGGATGACAGTAGCCGTCCTGCACTTGGCTAGCACAGAACCAGTACTCAGGCTTAGGTTGAATAGGGTGTCTAATGGTAGTGTGAGTTCCTGCCTGAGTGCATGCAGGATGCAGCCTAGGATGTTATAGGGTCTCATGGAAGCTGTGTGTTTTTAGCCTTTGACTGGGCAGTAATAACTTGTTCCCTAGAGATATGGGGTGGGAGGCCGGTGCTGGGAATATCCTGGATTACAGATGGGGGGGGGGCAGAGGGGTGAAGTTTTCACTGAACCCGTCTGCCAGAAGGTTGGCTATATACAGCATTTGTGTATATGGTGTCTTTGACCATCAGTTCTGAGCAGATTTGGGTGTTTCCCCTTAGATTGTGGACGTACGTGAAGAAGGCCTTATGACTGTCTTTAGTAGATGTGGCCAATTTGGACTCAAAGTTAGCTTTGGAGGACTTCATTAATACTCTTTTTTACCCATTTAGCCGCTAAGAAGAGATTGCTTCCAATTTGGCACCCATTCCTTCTTGGTCCTGGACAGCAAATTTTTTTTCCTTTTGTTGTAGAGTTTGTTTATAGCCGATGTCCATCAGACCGGTTTACTCTTCCTTCAGGAAGAGGATTTTGTCCTGTTAGGTATTGCTGAATCCATGCATTTATATAAATGGTCGTATAGTACTTTGGTGCAGATTTGGACATTAGTGCCAGTTCCTACTTTTAGGGGGAGGTGTGCGTGAATCTGTTTAGACCTTCCCTCTGGAGGCTGTAATCAGTTTTGGGGAAGTTTTTTTGTTTAACCCTAGTGGGGGGGGGGTAGTGACTTTGAAGTTGACTGCCTTGTGGTCTGATCTTACCAGGATGATGACACTGCGGGGATGATGCACTGGTTTCCTATGTTGGTTAGTACCAAGTCCAAGATGTTGTCACCTCTTGTGATGGTGTCAACCAGTTGGTCGAAAGCAGTGGCATTGATGAAGTCAAGGAATCTTTTGACCACTTCTGTTCTGGCTCATGTAGCTCTTCCAATCAATGGTTGGGTAGTTAAAATCACCCAGGATCAGGGTATAGGGCTGAATCTTAATAGATTTGTGGAGGTCCATATAGGCGGTGTGAGCATCCTGAGTCAATGCTGGCGGCCTGTAGATAACTATGATTTGAATAGGGATCTTGTCAACCATTAACTGCACCTAGACCCCTTTCAGTTTGCTTATCGAGAAAAACAGTCCATGGATGATGCAGGTAATATGGGTTTGCACTTTATCTTGCAACATCTTGATAATCCTGGGACATATGCAAGGATTTTGTTTGTGGACTTTAGTTCTGCATTCAATACAATAATCCAGGAACTTCTCCACTTGAAACTTACTCAGCTTTCTGTTCCTGCCTCCACCTGCCAATGGATTATTAATTTCTTGACTAATAGGAAACAGCAGGTGAAACTGGGAAATGTCTATCTATTTATCGTACGATCAACATGGGAGCTCCCCAGGGATGTGTGCTCTCCTCTCTGCTGTTCTCATTGTACACTAATGACTGCACCTCTAAGGATCCCTCTGTCAAACCTATCAAATATGCGGATGACACAACCATCATTGAACTCATCAGGAATTAAAATGAGTCTGCACATAGACAGGAGGTTGAGCAATTGGCCCTTTGGTGCAGTCAGAATAATCTGAAGTTAAATACTCTTAAAACTGTAGAGATTATAGTGCACTTCAGGAGAGGTTCCACTATATTATCCCCTCTTTTTATATTGAATACTGCTGAATCAGTGGTGGAAACTTTTATGTTTCTGGGATTTATTATTTCTCAAGACTTGAAATGGAAGACCAGTGTAGGGTGTATTATAAAAAAGGGTCAACAGTGAATGTACTTCCCTGCAGCAGCTGAGGAAGTTTAATCTTCCATAGGAGCTGCTGATTCAGTTTCGTACTGCAGTTATTCAGTCTGTTCTTAGTTCATCTATAATAGTGTGGTTTGGTTCAGTCACTAAACATGATACAATAGGTTACAATGAATAATCAGGTCTGCTGAGAATATTACTGATGTTAATTTGTCCACTTTATATGACCTGTGTTAGTCTCGGTTCAAGAAACGAGCAGGAAAAATTATCTCAGATCCCTTACATCCAGGCCATAATTTTTTGAATTTCTTCCTTCAGCGAAACATTACAAATCAATACACGCTAAAACAAGCAGATACAAGAATGTTTTTTTTTTCCACAGGCCATTAAGCTCATAAATGGTTAATTTAATTATTTAGGTCAGTTATTTCTTTTTCTTTTTACACCTTTTAGGTCTTGCAATACTGCATTTGGACGAGTTGCACTTTGCACTTTGTATGTATATGTTTATGTATTTTTTTCTTATTTTCTAGTTGTGTGATTAATAGTTGTGTATATATTGTTTATGTAATTTATACTTTGAGAGTCATCAAAACCAGAGTCAGATTCCTTGTGCATGTGCATACATGGCCAATACATGTGACTCTGATACTCTCTTACTTTTTGGCTCTATTTCATTTTGTTCAATTATTCTTAATTTCTGAATGTTACTGCCCTTCATTGCACTTTTCAGCCCATTATTCTTGTTTATACATAGTGTTAGCATAGAGCTAATATGCTTTTCTTGTTCACATGAATAAAAAAGAATCCGGAGTTTAAGAATTGTTGGTATGAAAGTAAAACCCCCCTAGAGAAAAGGCACTGTTTTATGTGAAGCACTTTGAATAGAGTGTGACATTTGTGCAAGTTTTAAGCCTTCCAGTTTAAAGAACAGGAGGAATAGGTTACAGTCAGAGAAGCTTAATACCATTTATACCCCTTCTATTCAAATTTCTTCATATATTCCTAGCCCCCGCCCCCTTGCTTCTGCCTCTGTAGCCTCTACATGTAACCAAGTTCGCCGATGACTGCAAACTGGGAGCCATAATTGACTCTCCGGCTGACACGGACATCCTTCAAAAAGGCCTTACCGAGACAGACAACTGGTGTCAAAGTCATGGCCTCAAGCTAAATGCCAAAAAATGCATAGTCATCCCATTTGGGAAAAACAAAACACCCACAAATTACCACATAGGCAGCAGCCCCCTTAATACAGAAGAGGTAATAAGAGATCTGGGGACCCAGGTAGATAGTAATCTCTCCTTTGACAATCATATTGCCAAAATAGTTAGGAAATCCTTCTATGTGGCCCATCTAATTACTAAGGGGTTCGCATCTAGAAATAAAGAGGTTATAGTGCCCCTCTACTCATCACTCATCAGACCCATCACAGAGTACAATGCCCCATTTGGGATGTACCTCACAAGACACTTCCAACAGCTGGAAAGACCACAAAAGCACCTCACCAAGAGGATTACTCATCTCAAACATATGTCCTATGCAGCCCGACTGAAAAAACTCCAGCTGTACTCAGTGGCGTATCACTTATTCAGAGGTGATCTCTGCCTGACTTACAAAGCCATGTCCAACTCAGAATTGATGGACATGCTCCACCTAAAGAAATCCAAGTCACTGCGAGCCACACACACTAGTGAGCTAAACCTCGCCACAACAATAATAGAACATACTGGAAAGATAGATTCTTGTCACAGAGACTCCCCATGCTTTGGAACAAAATTCCTAACTACATTAGGCAGAGCCCCTCACTAACACTCTTCAAGAGAAGCCTTGACGAGTGGATGGGTAACAGAAAATACACCCCTGGGATCACTTCATTGGCTCTGCTCAGAGGATCAGTTAATTAATCAATGGGGAGGCGAAAGCTGACACTCTGGCTAGGCTTAAAAATGCCCTTGGGCAGATAGCCTAGTACCCACCTATGAACCTTTAGGCAGTAAAATCAAAAAGAATGCTTCTCCATTAGATAGTTTCATCTTCAGGTTATGTTTCTAAGAAGTCTAAGTCTGTGGTATTTGGTTCCTATTCTGCTAAGTCTAAAACTTCATTAATAGTTATATCTGAGGAGTCTTCCCCCATCCACTTCTTTGTCTCTCAGATCCCACTTACAGAGATGTACTGGTGTCAAATTACAATATATTAAGATGTAGCAGACCTTTATGCAGACACAGCACATGCAGTTCCATTTTTTTCCTAAAGCACCTTCAACGTTACCTAGCTTTGCTGCTTTTATTAACAGCTCTCCTCACCTGAGTCCATTCAATTTCTGTCTCCCGCTGAGAACATCCTTTAACTTACAGCCATTGATGTTTCAGTGAGCCTGTTAGTATCAACTGATGTTTCATTGTTAGCACCACAGCCTTCAGTGTTGATCTCACTAGCAAACATTGCCATTGATTTTAGAAGTTTTCACTGCTGAAATCATTGACATTAGAGGGTTAGGCACCGTTAGCCTTTAAAGTTAAGGCCTGATTTCTTGGGTTTGGTGTCAGTCCTGATCCCTTCAGGGATAACCATGCCTTTGCATGATTGCCATTGATTCCATAAGTTTTTGATATCAGTGTCTTTGACAGTGGATTGGGGAACTTTGACCTTAAGGCTGGGGCCTGATTTCTTGGGTTTGGTATCAGTCACGATCCTTTTAGGGATGACAATGCCTGTGCTGAGGTCAGCATTTCAGTTTTCAACACTGATGCCATCAGTGCTATGGTAGAGGTGAACTGGCTTAATGACCTTGTTAATCACAATTGTGCCATCATTTTCAGGCCAGATGTTCTTTCCTGATCCTGGGATCAGCCTCAAGTAGCTTTTGATACCCATCTGTTAAGGCTGTCTGTCATTCCTGACATTGACACTGAAGTCTATGAAGATGAAAGTGAGGCAGACCACCCTCCATTTACTCCATTAACACTGTGGCAAAAGGAGATGCTGCCAACACAGCTATCTGAAATTTTGTGAATAATTTTATGTTATTTGTGAATATCAACATGACTCATATAAGATGCTTGTTTTACAAATGTATTAAAACTGTATGTCATGTATATATCAAACTGCTGGTACAGATGTGTGTTGAAAAGGTTTTTTGCAAAGTGCTTGAAATGTATCCACAGTGTGCCCTACTAGAAGAGAACAGAAATGTACATGCACTATTGTAATTGTTTAAATGTATATGTTTTAACAGTGGAAACTGGAACACAGGACGTTAACTCCAGCCTAGCAAATGTCAAAAAATAGCTGAAATGAAATTACTCTATAGGCTACATAATAAAAGATGATATATATTTCAGTTTGCAATGCAGCTACAGGCATAATGTCTGTACTGGGAAACTTTATGTATTGTCTTGGAAGTGTTTTATTGTCTTATGACTTTCAGCATCTGCCAAAGATCTGATAAGAAGCCCTTGTCTATGTATTTTTACAGGTAAATGCTAAATGCTACCAGCTGCCATCAACATTGTTTTGGGTCTGTGTACTAGAAGTCAGATGACAAGAAATGATGTAATTCTGCAAGCTAGCCCAGCAGTAATATTTGAGATATTAATCTGAGAGGTCTCTTAGAGAGACACAGCATTCTGTATTCTGTTTTGGACCTGACAACAACTACAAGATCCATTCACCACATCTGCCTTGCTCTGATGAAGTAAGTTCCTAGGGAACAGAATAGTTCCTTGGACATAGTCAGGAATATAGCAAAGCTTAGTTTAGATATGTTTCTTTATTTATTTGAGACTATCCTGCAATGTTGCTTTAAATATTTCTGGTGGTTTTGAACTCTGATGTTACTGTGAATATATACTGAGTATTTTCTTGTTTTATTATTTAGTATTAAAAATATTTAAACATTTCATTGTGGCTGATCTTTGTGAGGCATATTTAAGTTTTGAGAACACTTGCATATTTATTTGGTGACAACAGACTTGCTCTTGTTGAAACTAACATTTGTATTAATATTAACATTACACAGTAAGACTGGAAACCTTTTGTTAAGGACCTTAAAGTAGCTGATAAGGAGCTGGCTGGTAGCAGTGATAGCTACCTTATAGTCTAGGAAAAAGGGAGCATAGCTATTAAACTTGTGCCAGGCTTTCCCATGTGTGTGTGTGTGTGTGTGTGTGTGTGTGTGTGTGTGTGTGTGTGTGTGTGTGTCTGTGTGTGTAACTCAAACCTCAGACAGTGTGTGTGTCAGCTACTTGGGCAGGGATACAAATCACTGGTTGGACAGAGAGGATGCTGGAGGTCTTGGCTTGGCCACTCAGCTGAGATCTCAACCCTATAGCTGTGCCAGTGGGAAGTCTTACTGGAGATCTGGGGAAAGGGGGAGAACCAGCCCTGGAATGATTGTGGTCTCTGTGTGCTCTTAAGGGAAACTGCAATTCAGAGAGCTGCATGTGGAAATACTGATTGTGTACCTTGTTATCCTCTCAATATACATCCCCCACTGTTTCCAGGGGTGATGACTGAGGCTCCTTGATTACTGGTCCAGTGATGGGTCATCACAAACACTGCCACTCACCTCAGGCTTGGCCAAGTTACAGATTTCTTGTTTTTCAGAATTACATATTAATATAAATCCTCTATTCTGTGAGCTTTCTAAGTGAATGCTTTCAGTGTTAAACTAAAAATTCCCTTGTTTTCACAACCCTTATCTCTGATTATGGTTTTCCTTTTCTTTTTTTTTTTTTTTAGCTTTGTCTTTCACTTTAGAGAACAGAAGCTGGTGATTATCGGTGGACACATAACACAAAATAGAAATTCATGTCATTATTTACTGACCTTAGCTCTCAATGATTTGTCAAAAGACCACAAATGTTAAGAGAAACAAAACAAAAATATGAGGCTGAAATCTGGATGTTCTAAAAACTTCTGGCCACTTGTGAGGTATGCAGTATAGTATCTGCAATTGACTGTACAGTCCAGATAATGAAACCCTAGTGGTGTGGTTGAGCTACCTGACACAACAGTGTCTTGAAATGTACGTGATAAACAGCTATAATTAATTCACTGCATACCTCTCAATTCTCCCTGATTTGGGATGAAAATGTTACTCTGCATCCCCCCTTCTAAAACTAGCAAGTTAGGAAGAAAATGCAATGGATTACATAATAAATAATGATGACAGTAACTTGAAGCATAGAAGTCTTCAATATATGTGTTGATTCATACTATCATAACCTGATAATGTCTTAAATTAATAGTACTAATATTTTAAAACTTGTCTGAATTTTTTTTTCTGGATTCATCCTGTGATTTTGTAAGCAAAGGGCTGAGAACTTTGCTCATAGGTTCATAGGTAGGTACTAGGCTTTCGGCCCTAGGGCCTATACAAGTCTAGCCAAAAAGGTACCCTGGCTTTCGCCACCTAAGAAAATAATTTTCCTGTGCCCATGTCGAGCAGAGCTACAGAGGTGATCCCCGGGGTGAATTTCCTATTTCCCATCCAATCATCAAGATTTTTTTGAAAAGTCCTAATGAGGATCTTTGTTTGATATAGATAGGTAGTTTGTTCCAGAGTATGAGAAGTCTCTGGGACAGGAATCTATCCCTCCAGCATGTTCTGTTTATTGTGGTGACAAGGTTTAGGTCCCAAGAGCGTGTAGCTCGGAGGGATTGGGATTTCTTTAAGTGGAGCAAGTCCAACAGCTCTGGGTTTGACATAGCTGTGTATGTTAGGCAGAGATCACCTCTAAGTAGGTGATATGCAATAGAGTAAAGCTGGAGTTTTTTGAGATGGTCTGCGTAGGGCATCTGTTTGAGCCCCGTAATCATCTTTGTGAGGTACTTCTGCAGCCTTTCCAGTTGTTGTAGATGTCTTGTGAGGTACATACCAAAAGGGGCGTTGCACTCTATAATGGGTCTAATAAGTAATGAGTAGAGGGGAACAATGACCTCTTTTTTCCTGGATGAGAAACCTTTTGTTATGAGGTGTGCCAGGTAGAAGAATTTCCTGACTACTGTGGTGATGTGATTATCAAAGGAGAGACTACTGTCCACCTGTGTCCCAAGATTTCTTATCACAGTTTCGGTGTTAAGTAGACTACCACCTATGTGGTAGCTCATGGGTACAGAGTTTTTACCAAAGGGGATGACAATGCACTTTTTAGCATTGAGCTTGAGGCCATGGTTTCAGAGTCTAACACCAAAATCAAGGTTTTGCTGTTCAAAATGATTTCTTTTATTATACAGATGATCACAGCTGTACCCAGTACATCGATTCTTTACTTCTTTTAAATGGCCTAATGCCATCTTACCCCTGTACATTGCATATCATTTGGGCAATAATGGAAAACACTAGACCATATCAGTTTTTTTCCGTAGCTCTCAGAATGTTACAGTAGTTATGTAACATCTAGCTGCAGCTGTACTTCATCTCGGCCACTGCTCTCAACGTCTTTGCTCAATTAGCAGGGGCAAAGCTAAAAATAATGGGTAGAAAACACTGGGCTTTGTTGAAGTGTCTTAACCCACCAGATGCGTAGTAGCAAGCCCCGCCCAAACCATGTCCAATACACAGAAGCAGGATTACATTACAGAGCATTCATGAATAAACATTTTCCTATGTTTGTCGTCCATAAATATTCATTGGGTTTAGCAACCACATACTGCAGACATGTTTACTCACTGAAAATTCAAAGAAATTCACTAAAAGAAAGTCAGGCAGTTTGTATTACACAGTCTATCACAAGAAATAGTCATGATCCCACTTCTAATCATATTTCAAAGCTCCCATCCGTGCTCAGTCCCGATTTAATGGGTCTACAGCTTCTTCCCCAATCCCCCTCTTTTTCCTACAATGAAAACTGTCGAGTGGTTAAACTGCAACCTGACCTTAAGCAGTTTTGATTACTTTGCATGAAAGTAGCAGCTACTTGAATAAAAACACATTCCAGGCATGTTATTCCGTGAATTACAGTCTTTCAAACTTTAGCTGCTGAAACATTCCTCCTACTTCGAAAGACACAATTGAGCTGGTACAGCAAGAGTGTACTTGAAAAAACCCATGCCCATTACATCAGCTCTCTACACTGTCTTCCTTAAAAACAAAATTCAAAAAGTGAAACCACATGACTAGATGTAGTCTTGCCAGTTTTCCAGTTTCACAGATCAACGTGAAGTCTCACACTCTATTGCCCAGTGGAACAAAACCAAAAAAGTACACAAGCCAAAAGGTCTATACCCAAAATGTTGTCTCAGAGATTGAGGATAGAAGAAGAAGATTTAAGCTTACTGGCACCGAAGACATTACATAGCTACAAACATGCAAACTACTTAATAACAAAAGCACTACATCAAATTACTTGGCAAATCTACCAGGGCATTATTGACAACTAGGTCATAAGAGCAAGTAAAATGCATGAAAGTTCAAACTTGCCAACCAAATGACAAAATAGATGCTACCAATTGCACAGTCAACATATAAAACATTTTGGTAAAGCGGTCCATCTAGAGTACCAGCATAATGCAAACTTTTTAAAAAATGTAATACAATAATCTACTTGAAAAAAGGCTTTCATGTGGTGGAAAAACTACCGTAACAAGTCTGGAATGATTCCAGAACCATGTTGTTAACATTTTCAGTTTCCCCATCTCTTACAAAATGGGATACTTCCAACCTGAAAGATAAATACACAAGCCTTGCATCTTAGAATTAGTAACCCAAATACCCAAAAAGTTAGTTTTAACCAAAAACGACTAGCTTCTATAAACACCAAAAGCAATTCTTTATGGTCATAATGGCATAGCCCCATTCCCTAGAACTCAATAAAAATTACCATTATCCAAGTTGGTAAGCAAGAGCAGCAAACTGATTCTACAGAAAAGAAATAATAGTGCCAGTCTGCCAGAGCAAAATGTAAAACAAGCCCTAAAAGTAAAATATTCTATGACTAGGAAACATTTTAAGACTCTTGACAAGCCCACGAGTAGTTTATCCCTAAAATTCCCCTGGCTTTTCAAAAATGCACTGCTAGTAAATATCACCATGACCCTCTGACTCATCAACCACTCAATGCAAGGATGAGAAGCGTCAGCAAGGTAATCAAAACACTCTCCCAAGTGCTTGTATCATAACTGAGATAAAGGTTCTCTCTATTCATCTTCCACTGGTCCATTTTAGTACATACTTGCTTCAGACTACACACAAACTGACCCACAAAGTAAGAATACCAGGGAACACAAAGAATTAGCCAGATTTATCTGGTTTCCTAAATCAGTCAGGATATCCTACTCAAAATTAGCTTACCCCAAGGTAAAAGGAGGCCTCAGTCTACCAGATCTCCAACTGTATTACACGATTATATGTGCTAATAGAATTGTGACTATATCAAATTTTAACCGGGATGATCATAACACCCGCCCCCTCCTGGATAAAAATCTGGCACCAACACGTAGTCATCAACAACATTAATCCAAAAGCTCTCCCTTTTCTTTCCCCTGCGGCTATTAGTACTTCTAAAATAAGCAACACTCTGAAACACAAGATAAGATTATTCCAAAATCTGATAAGACCCATTAATCTGGATAAAACCTTTCCTCTCCTCCAACCTCTCCATCTAAATCCAAACATTAGAATCAACAACAAACCTGTCAATCTCACTGACTTCCCCCTCATCAAGGATAATTTGGTTTGGGATCTTTTCAAATTTAAGAAAAAACGTCTCCCTGATCTACGTCTAATTCTCAAAGTTAATAACAAATACACGGTTATCCTTCGACAACTCAGAGAATTAATATCATCACAATTCGGCAATCTACCCTCCAACTGCTAAGAATTTAACAGATTGTGTGAAATTATAACTAATCTCTCGAGTTCAGAGAAAATGCTCTCCAGATCCTACAACCTCATCAACTCTATAAAACATAACTCGGTATACCTTCTTTCCAAATACTGGGATAAACAGGATACCACACTCACAGAGGAACAAAAGTTAACTGCAATCAGAAACACCATAGAATTATCCCCCTTTAAGAAACTCATTTATACACAATTAATGATCAATAATAACTCCTATTTTACACCTTCTGTTCTCAACATATTTGACCCCAAAATTTCTCCATCTTGCACGTGCTGTTCTTTTCCAAAGGCTGACCTCTTACATGTATTATGGTTCTATAAACATACCTCTTACATGTATTATGGTTCTGTAAACATACCCACAAACTGTGCCACGGTGGTACACTGACAGCGTTGTTGCCTCACAGCAAGAGGTTCTCCAGTTCAATTCTTGGCTGGAGTGCCTTCTGTGTGGAGTCTGCATGTCCTCCCTGCGGTCGAGTGGCCTCTGAAAGACATGTGTGAATGGGCGTGCTTTCGCTGAAGGTTGGGCATCGGGCTGGCAACTCGGCACCATAAAAAAAAATCTACTGCCAGTCATTAGCAGAGTTCTGCTGTGGCAACCCCTAACTGGGAAAAGACAAACAAACATACCCACAAACTATGGTGTTCTTTAAAAGTATGCCTAGAAAAAAATGGGATATCACAAATCTACTCTCTCCTGGGAAACAGCCATGCTACACATACCCAACCTCAAGTTATCTAAACTAAAACAACATGTATTAATTACACTCTGTTCTCTTGTCATACTATACATCACTAAAAACTGGTTAGATTGGACTAAACTTTGATGAAAGGGGTTCAAAGAGAAGGCATTTGAATACATTTCCGCACAAAAGCTTATCATAAATGGGCTCAAGAAAAGAGCTTACTACCAAGAATTCTGGAAACTCCTACTTGACCAAATTTTAAGTGATTAACTAAATGGAAAGGCCAGATTCTGAGATATTTTGTAGTTTAATTTCCCTGGGTTACATACCTCTCAAGTGTACCTCATTACGAGGAGCGTACCTCATTTGGGGTCTTAAAAAGTTCATGTTCCTCAAAGTTCCTCGAAGTTCCACATTGAAAGACTCTATCACACATTCAGTGTTAGGAACTTTTTAAAGTGAAATCCATGGTAAATAGAAATGAATCATATTAATTCATTAAAAGATCTTCTTTATAAGTAAAACCAGCATATTTTAACCATCCTATGGCCTTCCTAGTTAAAATTGTTAGCAAGCCATTAGTATGTGTTCCACATTTTGCGCATTTGTTCCACATTATGAGGGCTAGTGTTCCTCATTTTGGAGATGGAAGGTTGAGAGCTATGCTGGGTTAAATGGAGGTCCACTCATGTTTTTCAAAGAATCGTTTCTTCTCTCTTATCTTATTCTAATTACATGGTAGCACTTTTGTAAATTTTGTATAGTATATCATTTAGTTTATATAATATGTATATGTAGTTTCATTTTTGTTTCCATTCCTGCCATTGTATACAATATTTTACCTACTCATGGGAATTATTGTAATGGTTTTGGTATCTGTAAAACATCAATAAAAAGTTATTTGAAAAAAAAGAATACCAGGGGACAGCAACAATAAAAGTCTGTTCTCATCCTAAACACACCAGATCGTATCCCGCAACAGAAAATTATACTAAGTTGTGGTGGGACTGTGCTACAAGCAAGGAACATACTGCAGTTTGACATTAATCATTGATTTATGTCTTGTAGACAAGTGTACAACAACATAATATGTAGTAAAACTGACGTTGATAAAGCTTAATAATGCCACAAAAACAGGATATATAAAAGTTTACAACGTCAGAGATCAGGATTTATCCAACATCCTTTTAGTTCTGTCAGAACTCTAGCTAGAAAACTAACGCAAGAAAACTGTACAGTCCATCCGCTGTAGCCAACTTAATAATTTGTTAAGTCTAATGTTACTAGTAATGAAAAGTAAATTATAATCAAGTCGGTCTGACCATACAATTGAATTATGATAGTCTAATGCTATCACGAAGCGGTTTCTATACAGCTGCATAGTGTGGTAAAGTTCCTTGCAAAGATTAAACGCATCTGTTATTCCATTGGTTTCTGTATAAATAACTTTGTATTCTTTGCCCTTGTTTTGATGTTGGAACTGTTTTTGTCAAAAGTAAACAGGAAAAGTCTGAGTTTTGCAAAGGCCATGTTTTATTATACAGTTACATTTTTGTACATCTCTAGCATGTTTATTTTGGGGCACACCTCGTACGCGGTAATCACGAAGCAATGTATGCACGACGTCACCAGCAAATCTGTATGCTCTGCTAATCATGACATATTTGCATGTAATATTCACCGGCTTTCTGCTTATCAGTCACGCTGGCCCCGATCAGTGGGTTAAGACCCTTTAACAAAGCTGGTCACTGTTCCACTTTCAAAGAGCATGTTATGCTTCCATTTTTTTGGATCCAGTAATGTTCTGACAGCACACAAGGTATAATGCTCAGCAATAACAAAAAGCTTTTTACTTTTAATATTTTCAGTAGCAGCAACAGTTTCAGGTGACATTAGACAACAGAGTCTATATGTATAATATATAGTAGTAATATAATAGTATATAACTTTTTTTTTTTTTTACATGTTATCTTGTAAACTGTATTTTTCTGTTTTAGTGGGGCTTTACTCCACGGGTCTCCACTGAAAATGGGCCACAAGCCCAGTTGGACTAACCCGGTTAACAAATGTCAATTCTTTCTTCTTCGTTCAGCTGCTCCCGTTAGGGGTCGCCACAGTGGATCATAAATGTCATTGTCAATAAATAAATAAATAGACTAGAGCGATGGAGTTTGCGTAACCACGTCTCTCTGTATTTGAACTTACGCGTCATCCAGATTTTATCGCCTTTGCAGCTTTTGAATACTTACGCTGCGCTAACTTGTTAGTAACGTAATCATAAAGCACGTTGTTAACAAATAATTGAATTAGCATGGCCACTAATATCCCACACAGAGCAAATTATGGAGTTGTTATGTTAACAGTTAATAAAATGTACTGAACAGAAACATCAACTGCACTAAGATTCATCCTGTTGTAGCAATTTAGAAGTACAGTGCGATTTTCAACGGTTATTAAGCATGGTCCCTAAGCACGGAACACTTCCGCGCTGCTGACTGGTGATGGTCATAGTTGGTGCACCTTCCAGAAATTAAATGCGTGTGATATTCGCTCTTGTAAAGTTTAGCGACCGTTGAAGTATACGCGGAATACCCTCATTCATGTTACTTTACATTTCTTTTTTATTTAATTAATTTAGGCCGGGTTGTAAACGTAATTTATGAAACCCATTCGCCTTAGCAGTACAGTACTATTCTTTATTTTTATTAACCGGCATAGTACTTTAAGTTACTTGTTTCGGTTGGGTTGCTGAATATCTGCAGTCAAAGAAAAGATCTTTATTTGATGGACGTTAAATGTATAGGAAGTACTTTAAGACTTAAATACGTCACGTAGAGTCATAATACGCGAAGACATAGTTCTTAAAAGCCTCGGCACATATTTTAATATGAGCTCCAGTGGCGCAATCGGTTAGCGCGCGGTACTTATACAGCAGTACTAAGGCTAAGAAATGCCGAGGTTGTGAGTTCGAGCCTCACCTGGAGCAGTTGTTTTTATCTTAATTTGAAATGTTAATAGTGTTTATTCTGTAATTGGTAATAATATTTAATGAATAAAAGCATACCCCTTAAGGTGCACTATTACGACTTCAAGACTGTAAAACAAAGCAGCACTCTGAGATAGTGTACTATCCTGTCAGGGTCACTTATCCCCGCCCAAAGGAGCTAAAACTGTTTAAAAATTAAAGTAAGTGCATCCTAATTGCGAAAATTAAAGTAAGTGCATCATAATTGCGAAAATGCGTCAAATTATGTCTGTACAAAAGTATTTACCAGCGACAACGGAGGAAATGTAACTATCCCTTTCACACATAGTCACCATGCTCAAACCTCGTTAACTGTAAAATCGATGCAAATTCCTTTGTTCACATCTTTCCACACTAAATAAATGTGTTCTTTACCCACCGCCAGGTAACAGGTCTGTAAATATACTTCACTTAACTCTTCTTGAAAACACTTTCAACATAGTATGTCTGTTGCTTATGTAACTACTTAGGATTTTATTGTATGTTCCCTTATTTTCCTATATGTATTCTGTGATTACTGTTGTCTCAGTGCGACCTAGGCTGGACCACGTCTGCAATCAATCGGTTTTGATTAGTGCCGAATCGCAGTAAACAATCACAAATACTGACGAGTAAACTGTCATACTGTTGCTGTAAAATATTCAGATTCTGTTAGAATCTTCTGTTCCTTCCAACTTTTAAAACTATATAGAATTTTTAATTATTTGACGTTTGTTGACCGGGTTAGTCCGATTGATCAGCTGTTTTTCAGCGGAAGCCCAGAGCGAAAAGCTCCCCCCAGTAGACACGTACAGTACGGTACAGGTATTTAAAAAAATACAAATAAAATGCATAGTGAATGCTAGATAATAACATAAACGTTATATACAGTTTATCCAGCAGAAAGGTCATAGAGTTACCACCTGTCCCACGTTGCGAGGGACAGTCCCTCTTTGGGCAGTTGTGTCCTGCAAAACAAATTGTAAAAATGGCAAATGTCCTGAGATTTTAGGGCAAAATTATTTCCTATATTTTATGTAATAGTTTTCTAAAACAGGTATTCTGTATCTGAAACACCTACATGTTATAAGAAACAGAATAAGCAACTAAATGCTACAAGAATAAGCTTTTATTTAGGCAAAAAAGTGAAGTTCTGTCCTTTGTACTGGCTGTGGGTATGTTTTGGCCTGCAAAATCTGATGTTTGTACCAAAAATATCCCACTTTGAGCATTTGAAAAGGTGGCAACCCTAAAAGGTCACTGCAGTAGTACATTCCTAATAAATCCAAGTGACTTTATATGACTTTACATTCGGTAGTCACTAGCTCCTCTTGCTAACAAAATTGTTGGTAAAAACATAAACTTTTCAAGTAGCCAAGTTATGTGCAACTCTTGAACCTTGGGTAGCAAACACACAAATCAAGATTCGGCATCTGATATATAGGTTCATAGGAGGTTACTAAACTAGTGGCCCTAGAGCCCTTACAAGCCTAACCATGTTAATCTCAAGAATCCCCATTTGTTCTTGTTAAGAGAACTTATTTTGCCGAGTTATTGTATGGTCACCACCAATCCCCCTGTTCATAAGGGACATGGGCGGAATCCCCGGGGTCATTTTGCAGTCTGTCATCCATTTGTCCAGGCCTTGCTTGTATAGGGTTAATGAGGAGCTGTGCTTCACGTGAATTGTAAGTTTGTTCCAAAGGAGCAGCAGTCTCTGGGAGACATATTTGTCTCTCCAGCATATTCTGTTAATGTCACAGGTTAGGTTAAGATCCTTAGAGCAAATGACTCTTGTGCCGTTAAATTTGTGTATGTGAAGCATATACATCAGGGCAGGATCAGAGACTGCCCTGTAGGCCAGGCACAAGTCTCTTCTCAGCAGCCTATACAATACAGAGTACAGTGACAGGGGCTTTTTTTTCGATAAACATCTTTATTAAATCATCACCTATGACATAGGCAATCTTACATTTACATAAACGAAAAACAAACAACATTGACACCACTTTAGTTGCAAACATAATACATCACAAACACCATTGAAACAACTGTAGTTGCAAACATTAAACATCACTTATAATCAGTCTATCCACATACATCATGGTTTGGAGGCCCTGTATTTTCTTGGTGAGGAACCTCTGTGTTCTCTCCAGCTGCTGCAGGTGTCTGTTGAGGTACATGCAAAAGAGAGCATTATACTCTTGTTAGTGGTGTGATGTGGGTTGAGTACAGTGAGGCTATAGCATCCTTAGACCCGGATATGATGCCCTTACTTATGAGGTGCACATCGTAGAATGTTTTCCTTACTGCAGCGGAAACTTGGTGGTCAAAGTTCAGATTGCTTGATACCTGTCTTCCTAGGTCTCACATCACTGGGTTTAAGCTTAGCGGGGTGCTGTCAGTACTGTAGTTAGTGGGGAATTCTGCTTTGCCAAAGGGAATAATGCACTTTATGTTTGGTTTTAGACCGTGGCTTTGGCACCAGTCATTAGTCTGTGTTACCCCTTCCTGTAGTATGTTAACAATATTGGAGTACACAATAATTGCACACAATTTGCAATCATCAGCAGACTTGGTAAGCCAAAGGCTATTTAATTTAGCCTGGACTTCTGAGAAGTAGATTCCAAACAGTAAAGGACGCAGAACAGATTCCTGTGTTATGCCACTGGTGACGGGTCTATTGGTAGAGGTTGAGTTACCAACTTGACAGTATGTGTTCTGTCCATGAGCCAATTGGCTACCCATCTAGTGGCATAAGGGTTAATCCCTAAATGAGAGAGTTTTTCAAAGATACCTGAATGGGGGATTTATCAAAAGCCTTGGCCAGGTCAAGATAGGTGGTATGTGCTCTTACCTTCATCCAGGACTTTGGTGATTTTCTCGAAGAAGTCCACCAGGTTCAATAAGCATGATCTACCCTTAACCAAGCCAGATTGGTTTGGGTGTAGAGTTTGAATATCGTCTATGCCCTTGTTGATAAGGTCCATGATGACCTTTCCATGGCCTTGCAGATAAGACTGGTTAGACTTATAGGTCTGTAGTTCCCAGGGTCTGTTTATGGCCCCATTTGTGTAAGGGGATTACTGTTGTTGTTCTTCACTCTGCTGGAACAAAGTCACTTCTCAGGATATAGTTAAAGAGACTGCTAAGTAGGCCTGATAGGTCCTGTTTTGGATTCCTTAATAAATATCCTGGGATATTATCTGGTCCCATTGAGGCCATGTTTTTGGCCTTGGAGAGCACAGATAAGATCTCAGCTCTAGAGATACTAGACAGAGAACTGGTGTTGAGTATGCTTTGGGGTATAGCTGGTGGGACCAGGGGATGAAGTTTGAATTAAATCTGTCAGCTAGCAGGTTGATGCTTTCCTCTGGTGCAGTATGAGTGGTACTATCTGTTACCAGCTTTGCACAAAGCCTAGCATTCCCTTTTAGATTTCATGCATAATTAAATAATGCTTTATGATTATCCTTAGCTAGGGACACTACTTTAGCTTCATACTTAGCTTTAGAAGATTTCACAATATTTCTAATTTGCTTGTTCAAGCTGAGGAGGAAATTCTTCCTCTGCTGAGTCATTTCCCTCTTATTTTTAGACATCAGTTTCTTCCCCATGTTGTATAACCTGTTTATACCAAATGTCCACCAGGGTAGCCTGTTTTTTTGGGAGGACCTGTTTTTTATCCGGTTAGGCACAGCTGAGTCAGTGGTTGGCCACAGTGGTGCAGTGGCTAGCATTGTCGCTTCACAGCAAGAGATTCTCCGGTTTGATCCTCAGCTGGGGTGCCTTCTGTGCGGAGTCTGCATGTCCTCCCTGTGGTCGCATGGGTTTCCTCCGTGTGCTCCATTTTCCTCCCACATCCCAAAGACATGCTGCAGGTGGATTGGACACTCTAAATTGGCCGTGTGTGTGTGCCTTCTGTGGAAGGTTGGGTGCTGGGCTGGCAACTCGACACTGTAAAACTCCACTGCCAATCATGAGTGGACAGGTGATCTGCTGTGGTGACCCCTAATTGGGAAAAGCCAGAAGAAGAAGGCACAGCTGAGTCAGTACAACTGCTTAAGTGTTTGTACAGGGCCTCTGCATAGGAGTCTTTGCTGTCTATGAGTGTGGGGAGTATAAAACTTTTTATACCATTGCTTAGTAGTTTGAATTTAGCTTTGAAAAAGTTCTTCATTTTGGTCTAATGAAGCGGTTGTTTGAGTGACCGTGAAAGCGCTTACTGTTGTGATTAACCTGTTGTGATTAAATTAGTTGCCTTTTTCTGCTGTGTCAAAGTTTTTTTTATCTTTTTTAGTTTTATTTTCCGATCTTACCAGGGAAGGCATCACACCGGGTGGAGTGCAGTGATCCCCCATGTTGGTGAGTATTATGTCTAGGACATTTGAGCCATTTGCCTTCCAAGTGAATTCCTGTTAAGATGCCTGTTACATGAATTCCATCATCTCTTGTTTGATTCAGTATTTATCTCAGTCGATGAGCAGCATGTTGGATAACAGTAATAATGAGCATAGTAATAATACATACAAAGGAGCAGTAATAACAAGCATAGTAATAATGCATACAAAGGAGCAGTAATAACAAGCATAGTAATAATGCATACAAAGGAGCAGTAAACAATATATAGATTTGTCTCGGTTATCTTAAATGTAGTCACATGCCAAATAATTAAGCCTCTTAAAATGATATAGCATAATATGTAAGACCCTAGTGTTCAGTTGTAGTAGCACTGATATTTATAAATCCTTTGTATGTATGTGTAGAGGAAGATGGAAGGGGGCTAGTAGGTCAACATACAAACAGGTCATAAGGTTGTCTGACAGAGAGAGACAGGGAGACAGTGCAGCTTGAGAAGACTGCTTTGGATAAGAGTAGAACTCATTTTAATAGCCAAGTAGCAGGAGCGCCCCTTATCCTGTAATAGCCAGAGGCTCTACATTGGAGGAACCACAGAGTTAAAAGCACTGTCCCCATACTATTAAAAAGTCCTAGGCACTATCATTTTATAGACTGATGTTGATATTTTGTCATCCTGAGTGGAAGGTGCTACTGAGGAAGATGTCTAACTGAAGTGCTGCTGTCTGTGTATACAATGTAGAATGTAACACACAATCATATGCAGTTTTATTAGAGAGATGGAGCCAACCCAAGTGAGGTAATATATAGCTACAGTGAGACTGAGAGTGTACATCCACAACAAGATTCAAATTATTATTACATGGTCTGTCTAGAGACTAGTAATAATAATACAAGCCTTGTTGAGAGAGTGCATCCACAGCAAGGTTTGCATTATTCTCACCAGAATCTAGACAAACATTGTAAAAGACTTATCTACACATAACAAGGGACCACAATATGAAACAGCAGTGAGGTATGAGCATTGGAAGGTGTGATTATAAGCCTCACTGGTATGATAAGGTGCTCTTTGGCCTTGTGAGGAACATCTGTCTGTTGGAGAATCCTTTATCTATGATAACAATATAAAGACTTCAAGACATCTGGTCAAGACTAATTCCCATATGCATTACATTGTTCATAGTAGAAAAGCACCATCCCAGGAGATGAGAGAAAGAACTAAAGATCTACACTTGCCAGCTTTGGTGGCATAGAGGACTAAAGCTCTGACTATGGTACAGATGATCCCTGTTCAAATACCTGTTCAGACAGCTGTTAAAGTTGATGGGGAAGATGAGGAATGAAGAAGGTTAAGGCTGCTTGC
Organism: Protopterus annectens; assembly: GCF_019279795.1. NCBI lineage: Eukaryota > Metazoa > Chordata > Ceratodontiformes > Protopteridae > Protopterus > Protopterus annectens. The sequence goes on from NC_056737.1 coordinate 1,689,010,772, forward strand.
CTGTGTTCCAGGGGATAGGAGGGGCATGTGCACATGGGAACACTCTTTACAGTAGAATCTCTATTGAAGATCATGGTTCACATTGAGGTGGTCTTCTACAAAGGGGGTGAGGATAGGAACATGCAATTATATCATGAGGAGATGTGGCATGTATCACAAAGGCCCATTGTTTGTGAACCCTTTGGATGCTAGGGTGTCAGAGATGTGAAAAAAATTATCCTTCTCAGAATCAGGATCCCTCTGCCAGTATGCTCAGCCATCAACCTCCAGGAATAAATGAGCTGGGAAGTGAGCAGGTTAGTAGAGCAGACAGGTAATTTGAAGCTAAATTTAATGGTTACAGGATGACTAAAGCAAGGTGTGACATGAATAAAAGCATAGCTTTGAGTTTGTAAGAAAGCATAGCTTTGAGTCTGTAAGTATTCAGTAATAGACTGCAGTCATGTAGCAATGTTTGTAGAGATTAGAAGACCTCTTGCAGATCAAGCTATGTTTCATCTATCCTAGAAGCAATATTTATCAGTGCAGATTCAACAACATATAGAAAGATTGTGGCTTTATGGCAGGAAAGCCACATCTGATTAGGAAAGAGTAGAAAGTGATAATGTTCCAAATAACTGAAACCAAGGTGAAACCAGCACAGCGACCGGAAAGGTTCAAGTCAAATTAATTTATTAGTTGTACAAAACCAAGGTTAAATGCTTTCTTCCCTCAATATGGGAGTTCTTCAGAACAACTTGTTACAAAAACCCAGCCCTTATATATCAAACACAAATTATAAATTAATTACATTCATGCTGCGGTAGCATTGTCGCCTCACAGTAAGACGTCCTGTTCGATTCTCAGCTAGAGCGTCTTCTGTGTGGAGACATGGATACTGTGTTGCATTCAACTGTAACTGCCATTTTAATTCACATATATCCAGGTGCACATCTAAACATCTCCCTTGGGTATCTTTAACCAGTTGCTGTAGTACCAAAAACTTAAAATCATGATCAATGTGTTCTTGAATATGCCTACTTAAAGCATTAGTCATTTTTTATTTTTAATGTCAAGTAAATGTTCACTAATTCTCTTTAAAACGTCTACACGTTTTCCCTACATAAAATATTGGGCACTTCTGGCACTTGGCCATATAAACAACATTTTTACTATAGCAATTGAAGTGCCCCTTAAAAAAAAATATATATATATATATATATGTATATATATATATATATATATATATATATATATATATATATATATATATATATATATATATATATATATATATATATATATATATGTATGTATATCCCATTCAAATTAAACTTATCCTTTGTTTCCAAAATGTTGCTACAACACATTGCCATCCTGCATTTATAATTTCCCAGTGGTCTATTATTGTAAGTTTCATCCTTTTTATCACACATTTCTAATATATTTTTAAATGATCTATCTCTCCTATAAACAATTCATGGTGACTTACCCACTTTTTGGGCCACATTCTGATCAGAATACAAAATATCCCAATTAGACTTAAGACCTTTTGCCATTGAACATCCAAATATTTGCTAATAAAACAAGTCTTTGAACATTTTCCATCAACTATGGGTCTGAATTTTGGGTTTTTTAACCCCTTATGGATTTTCGGTATACCAAAAATATTAGAAACCATGGGGTATTCACGCCATATAAACCCATATTCTTTGTCATTAATCTGCCCTTGGTATAACGTCTCCAATAACAAATCTACTGTCCTATACATTATATGAATTTCATTCACAGAACTTTCTACATATGTACCATCCATTAATAAGGAATTAATGCCATTGGAGCCATTCCAGTTAACAATAAAATCTTCCATGAGTAGAATTTTAGAGTAAATATGAGTTTATAACCATTTTAAAGTGAACTCTAGAAAATAAAAAGCTGGGTTAGACAGGCAGTAACAAACCTTAATTTACTTTCCTCCAAAAAGCTTTAAAATGATGAAAAGAGTGTTCCTGCCAAGCAAGGCTTTGGTTGAAGAGAGTATATAGTGAGAGTCATATTATTAGACATGTAGAGCAATAGAGCAACACCACCATGGCTCTGCAGACTATATTGTCCTTGATTATCATCCTATCCTTTGTAATTAGAATGCAGGCATCTAGAAAAAGTTCAGCATCAGAGGTATATAGTTTTAATCACATTACAAAGAGGGCAAGTGCATCTGGTTATATGGATCAATCAATGTAGTAGTCCTTAAGCTGTGCATATTTAAGGGAATGTGTTCAATTCCCTTTCTTGATCTCTGTTTTCCATGGGGAGAAGAACAATGTCAGGCAAACTAGATGGCCACATGATAGGGAGATTGTCACCTCAGTATAAATTGATTATATAGAAAAATTCTAGCATGGTATCTGTATTTCTTTTGCTGCTTTTAAGAGTAAGAGCAAGAATTCCTGTAAACGTTATCACAGATTATAGCAGAGAAATTCATCTTGACTGGTAGTCCGTGCCACCATCCAAGTGAGAGCATATATCAAAGTGAGAGGAAGTGCCTTTACCATCATAAGTGCTAGCAGAGTGCCAGCGACAGAGAAACCAGACAAGAGAATGTAATGAAGCCAGAGCTGCAGTAAGCAGAAATAAAGTGTGTAGCAAGTACACTGCTGACATTCTTATGCAATGGTTCAGAGGTCCAGTGCCATCCAAAGAGCAAATATCAAAAGAGATGGTGCTGAGAATATTGCTGCCATTCAGATAAGCATGATTAAATGAGACTTATAGAGCTTAAAGTTAAAGTGAGACCTCATAAAATTTAAAGAGTAAATATTGGAAATGTTTGACTTGTGCTTTTAATTAAAGATGACCATAATATATTTAAGATGGTTAATCTATGTTAAAGGCAATGCAATTCATCAGTTTATAATAAACTCCACTAATATAATTACTACAGGTATACTGATCCACAGGGAGCCAAACATCAGATCTCCACTAAAAAGTCATTTTTGGTAGACTATAATTTCAAGTCTGCCCAGTGAATTTCATTTGAAAGTGCAGATGGAGAAAGTGCTGCAGATGCTTACAGACTGGATGGCAGTTTTCAGGAAGCTAGTAATTGCCCCTGCTTGGTGTTTTGAAGCAAGAAGTTTTGAGGTAGTAGAATGAGCATTATAGGTGGCTCGCCTAATAAACTGCCGTATCTGTGACAGATATGAGAAATGTGGATATTAATAATATAGACGACTGTGACTGATTATGATCATAACCTGATTTAGTATCTGAGAAATTTGGTTACTTATTTATTTAAATTTGTTGAGAGTGAAGCTCAAGAGCAGAATTTTTTGAATCCGTATCTCAAACACACAACAAAAGATTATGACTGGAGATCTACCATAAGTCTTTGTAATATAAGAGGAATATAAGCTGCTGCCATATATTACCATTCAGAAAAAGAGTGGCAGAACAAAGTATGTAACAGTTATTAAAGCTGTTGATATCTCCCAAATATTATCTAAAAAATTGGGGATAGTGGCAAAATAATCAGAAAAGGGTTGCAAATAGAACAGTACTTTTCAAAATTTGACACTGTTCAGTTAGTACACTGATATATTGCGATTTGCTTTAATATGCACTTTCTGAAGATTTGTTTAAGTTGCAACACTCAGCACAATTTATTTATTGTAATCATCAAACACATTGCTGATAATGTCTGTAATGACATGGTCACAATAGTGCTGGTCAGCTGCAAGGACATCAAAGGGCTGATGGTCATGGTGGCAGAAGGCTGTAGTACCACCTCATTCTCAACATCGGAGAATTTTGGTTTGCAAGTGGATGTGGATTGTATACCAAATGTAAACATGTTACTTTGTTTGCCCTGTTTTCCAGGTACTGCTGTGCTGGTATGGAAACAGTGGAATTTGTGTCTGCGTGGGCCTTACAAATCCTAACACTACTACTATACTTCTAGGTCATATAGTATGCTGTGTTTGTGCCTGACTGTTACTTACCTGTATCCCTTGTCTGTAAGTAAATGTCAGGCATGTAGGTGTAAGGAGCACATATTTCCACACAAAACAATCACAGTAGTCCAAGTGATCACGAGCATATGTCCATTATGACAGAGTGGCTAATGACATATATGCAAGGCATGGAGCTCTAAAATAATACTGAGCAGTACAGCAGTGGTGGAGTGGTAGCATTGTCGCCTCACAGCAAGAGGTTCTCTTGTTTGATTCTCAGCTGGAGCGCCTTCTGTGAGGAGTCTGCATGTCCTCCCTGCTGTTGGGTGGCATTCGAAAGACATGCGTGAATGGGCCTGCCTTCGTTGAAGGTTGGGTATCGGGCTGGCACCTCAGCACAGTAAAAATCTACTGCCAATCATTAGCGGACTGGAGTTCTGTTGTGGCGAGCCCTAACTGGGAAAAGCCAAAAGAAGAAGAACAACAATTTTGAATATGACATCAAGAGTATGTCTGCCATCTAATTTAACAATCCTACAGGTTACTACATTCAGTATACTTACAGTCTACTCCTCAAGACAAACTGGTCAGCACAGTTATAAGTACTTACAAACTGAAATCCCTTTTAGGCTAAGGTAAAGTTCAGTCCAAAGCAATTGTTGTACAAAGTAATAGAGTTGTAAGAAGTAGAACTTACATTATATAAGCAGATATCTTGTGCAGAAGAAAGTTGTCTGCAAACATCCTTAGCAAGAATGAAACACCAAAGCTAGTGTTTTCTTCTATGGCAAAATGAAAATGTGAGTTTCGCAAGTTTTCACTCTGCTCTTCAGTTTGTCCCACCCTCCCTCCCTGTTTTTGTTTTGGTGTTAATCTTAGTGGCCTTGCAGCTGCCCGCCCCTCTTGTAAATTTGTGTTTGGATACTCCTTCTGGGCCCATCTCATTTGCTCACTCAACTGAGTGCAGTGAGATCATATTCTGATTTCAGGCACTCCTACTGTGTACAAAGAGAGCATCTGGGAAACAGAAAAAAAAAAAAATTAAGCTTGTTTCCTGCCTTTCCTGTTAAGTGGTATAGACTATTTGTAGGCTTTTGAGCCCCCAAGCCCTTCTGTGTTGGAGGAAGCCTTCTAGCTTAGTTTTTTTCCTATAACTAGCCAGTTTTCTAGTTTCAGCACTCAAATCTGTTTCTTTGATCTCAGCACTTGTTCAGAAAAAAAAAAAAAAAAAAAATTTAATCTGCTTTTACTGTACTTGTGTTTCTACCTACTTTTTTTTACTTTTGCATCATCTTAAAAGTACTCAATTGTATTTATTACTGCTTGGTGTAACTCATTCTAAGACTTCTGGTTTAAACACTTGGGCGTCGGACCAGTTGTTTTGCACTGAGAGGGTTTGTGGTCTGCACTGTAGTGGCAGAACAGGTAGCTTACATCCTTCTAGGTTGGGAACTGCTGAATGAGGGCTCAGTGTCTGTTATTCTAAAAGTGTATTAATTCTGGCTTAAGCACTTAGGCTTTCAGGCCAGTTATTTTACATTAAGAGGGTTCGTGGTCTGCACTCTTGTGGGAGGAGAGGCTGGACTCTGCCCTTCTGAGCTGGGAATTTCTGATTGAAGGCTTATAGTGCATGCATATCTGAACTGCTTCTTACTGAAGTTGGTGCGCCTTGTTTGCTGTGGCATAGACTGGATTCGGGCCTGCTGGATCTAGCTTTGTTTGTGTAACTTGAGCACTAATCCAGGCATTCTCTAAAGTATTCAATTGTATTTATTACTGCTTGGTAGTAACTTGATTAAAGTTTAGCTGTCATTCTAAGTCTTTTGGATTAAGCACTTGGGCTTCAGACCAGTTGTTTTACATTAGGAAGGTTTGTGGCATGCACTGTGGTGGCAGGACAGGTAGCTTTCATCCTTCTAAGTTGGGAACTGCTGATTGAGAGCCCAGTGTCTGTTATTCTTAAAGTGTATTAGTTCTGGTTTAGGCACTTGGGCTTCAGGCCAGTTATTTTACATTAAGAAGGTTTGTGGTCTGCACTCTTGTGGGAGAAGAGGCTGGACTCTGCCCTTCTGAGCTGGGAATTTCTGGTTAGAGGTTTATAGTGCCTGAATATTTGAACTGTATCTTACTGAAATTGGTACACCTTGTTTGCTGTAGCATAGACTAGATCCAGGCCTGCTGAATATAGCTTTGTTTATATGCTTGTTGTTTGTTTGCTTGTTATTTCCATGGAACGCTAATTCCACCTAATACGCGGCTTCTCAGTGCTTCTGTGGCTCACTAGTGATATCTGCATTGCTTACTGTACTTATTTCCTTGTTTCACTTGAAAGAAAGTTACTGTTTGTCGTTTTTGCATTTAAGTTACCTGTAACACATTGCACTTAAGTTACCTGGCACTTGCTCACTAAAGCAATTATATAAGTCAGCACTAAAAATTAAAAGCACTACACCTTCACTCCCCACTGGCCCTGGTTTTCAATTATTAAGGAATTCCCAATATTATTCTAGCATGTCCAAAGGTCAGTTGTCAATCTCCTCTCCGGTCCAACTGGTGAATCTGGGAATCTTGAGGCAATGTTACAACTGCCTCATGTACACAGACAACCCTCTCCTCCTCCCAACAAATTCCAACACATGTGAGAGATGCAACCATATAGCCAAACTGGAGGCTAAGCTCTCTCAACTCAGTACTGGCATAACCAGTCAGGAGGAGAAGGAAACCATACTCACTACAATTCCAGTCTCACATAGACCTACCACGACAGCAAACCAAACACATAATCACACAAAAACATACTCGGAGGCTCTAAATAAAGATCTGCGAAGCAGCAGAGACCTCCAAAGCAGACACCCAAGCAGCCGCTACCCCAAAACAAAACACGTGCAACACATATCTCACAAAGCCAGTGTGCCAAACAGTCACAGCCCTTAAGACTAAACAACACACCTGATACACTTGTAATAGGTGACTCTATCGTCAGGCACACTGACGTCCCGCTCACCAGGCTGAACAAGGAGAGGGTCACGGTGAGCAGCCTGTCGGGTGCTAGGATCCGCCACATAACACAAGCACTCAGGTCACTCCAAGGCAAGTACAAATATGACTCAGTCATTGTCCATGCTGGTGTGAATGACCTGAGACGTACCTCCCTGGACTACATGAAAAGAGACATAAAGGAGCTCTCTGAGCATGTAGCCCAGGCCTGTATGACCCTGACCTTGAGTAGCATCTTACCCTCACCAAGAATGATGCCACAATATGAAGACAAGATGATCAATTTCAACAATTGGCTTAAGTACTGGTGTCATTCAAAGGGGATCCAATGCCTGCAACTTGGGATGATATGCTCGACAAGCCACGATGCTTCGCTAGGGACGGCTTGCACCTGTCACCCCTGGGCTTTCGGATATTGGCAAAGGCTCTTGCTACCCCATAGTGCCTTTTTTAGGCAAGGCTCAAAAGACAAACCCACCTCCATAGGTATCACAAGGGATAAGAAACTAAGAGTAATGCTACTCAACGCCAGAAGTCTAAACCTCAAGATGCACGCACTCGAAACTCTCCTTAGCATGGAGAACATCGATATCTGTGCAGTAACAGAAACCTGGTTCAGGGCTCCCGAGAGCACCCCAGCACTACCAGGTTATACCTCATACCATGCTTTTCGGCCCCAAAACTTGGACCGAACCACAAAAGGAGGGGGAGTATCGATATTCATCAAAGATACCCACACCTCCAGGTTGGTGGCAAAGCACGAAGCATCAGAGACTATCCATGTGCAACTAACAGTGGGTAAAACTGCCTTCCAGTTTATAGCCTGCTACAGACCACCCTCCCAAACACAGGAACCCCACTCGGCCTTCCTAAGAACACTGGAAAATATGAAGGTCTCTCCAAACAACATTATATTGGGCGACTTCAACTACCCAAACATAGACTGGGAGCATTACTCTAGCTCCAACACCCTAGCCCAAAGGTTCCTAGAATTTATAAACTCAAATGCTATGGAACAACTTGTTACCACTCCCACAAGAGGGGAAAACATACTGGACCTGATCATCACCAACATGGGGACTCTATGCTCCAGACCAGAAGTGTATCCCTCACTGGTAAGATCAGACCATAAACTAATCTCACTGGATATTCACATCCCGACCCCACCCTCTGCCCAGAAAACCACAGTGAAAAACTTCTCTAAAGCAAATTTTACACTCCTCAAAACTGAGGTGGAATCCTTCAAAGCCCCGGGCCTGTGGAAAATACAGCCCAGACCGCAGAATCCTTTATAAACGCATTCTATGAACACCTTCAGGAATGCATGGATCATGCAATCCCAAATAAAACCAAGACCCAATCCTCCAAAGGCAGACGTCCTGTCTGGTGGACCCCAGCCATAAACAAACTATACAATAGAAGGAGGAAGCTACTAAATGATAAAGCAAAATCCCCAAAAGGGAAGGCATCACTGATCAGTATTAGCAAAAAACTACGGGCACACATAAAATTGTCTAAGGCCAGCTTCGAGAGAAAAATTGCACAGGACACTAAGGATAATCACAAGGCTTTCTTTAGTTATGTTAGGAACCTGGGTGGTAATTCCCAGATATGCTCAGAATTAGTCCAAAATGACAAAAATACACGAACCCACAGACATTGCCAACATCCTAGCTGACAGGTTCAGCGCAAACTTCTCCCCCCCCACCAAAAGGGCAAATATCTATCCCAGCAGAGTGCTGCCCCCCTGACATCTCAGATGCTCAGGTAAGAGCCGCCCTCTCCCAAGCAAAACACACAGCATCAATGGGACCAGATGGTGTCCCGGGCTGCGTCCTACATGAACTCAAAGAAGAGCTAAACCCAAACATAAAACTACTGTTCAATCTCAGCCTTACTACAGGATATGTGCCCAAAGAGTGGCGTACAGCAACAGTGGTCCCTCTCCATAAAGGTGGTGCCTCAACGGATCCTGGAAACTATCGCCCCATAAGCCTGACTAGCTTGGTCTGCAAAGCTATGGAAAGGATCATCATGGACCTCATAAATAAAGATATTGGGGACCTACAAACACTGGATCCTACCCAGTTCGGCTTTGTTAAGGGCAGATCCTGCCTCTTAAACCTGGTTGATTTCTTTGAAACAGTCACCAAGGCCATTGACGAGGGGAAGGTGGTCCACACAGCCTACCTGGACCTTGCAAAAGCCTTCGATACAATACCCCACTCGGGCATTATAGATAAGCTCACCAGCTTAAATATAAACCCCTATGTCACTAGATGGATTGCAAACTGGCTCAAGGACAGAACCCACATGGTTAGAATTGCTGGAGCCATGTCAGACTCCAAACCAGTTACAAGTGGTGTCCCACAAGACTCAGTCCTGGGACCTCTCTTGTTCGGTATATATTTCTCGGAGGTACAGGCCAACACGGAAGGACTGTGGCTGACCAAGTTTGCAGATGACTGCAAACTGGGTGCCATAATCAACTCTCCAGCTGACACAAGCATCCTCCAAAAGGGCCTCATAGAAACAGACAACTGGTGCCAGAGCCATGGCCTCAAGCTAAATGCCAAAAAGTGTATAGTCATCCCCTTTGGCAAAAAACATAGTGCCCACAAATTACCACATAGGTGGAAATCCATTAAGTACAGAAGAAGTAATTAGGGACCTGGGGACCCTAGTTGATAGCAATCTCTCATTTGACAACCACGTGGCCAAAGTGGTTAGAAAAACATTTTATATAGCCCACCTAATCATGAAGGGATTCACATCTAGATCAGTGGAGGTCATTGTGCCTCTTTACTCATCCCTCATCAGGCCCATAATTGAGTACAATGCCCCTTTTGGGATGTACCTTACCAGACACCTGCAGCAACTGGAAAGACCCCAAAAGTACCTCACCAAGAGGATCAAAGGGCTCAAACAGATGCCATATGCTGCCCGGTTAAAGAAACTCCAGCTCTACTCAGTGGCATACCGCCTGTTCAGAGGAGATCTGTGCCTGACGTATAAAGCCATGTCCAACCCGGAATTAATGGACATGCTGCACCTCAGAAAATCAAATCCCATCGAGCTACGCGCTCGAGAGACTTGAACCTCAGCACTGAAATAAATAGGACATGCTGGAGGGACAGATTCATAACCCAGAGGCTCCCTTCACTCTGGAATAAAATCCCAGCCCAGGTTAGGCAGAGTCCCTCATTGACTCTCTTCAAGAGGAATCTTGATGAGTGGATGGGAGATCGTAGGTTTACCCCGGATATCACTTCTGTGTCACTGTTAGATAGAGGCACAGTATACTAACCTCGAAAAAGGGCATAGCAAAATAAATTTAAAATGGGTGGCGAAAGCCAAACACATTCTGGCTAGGCTTATAAATGCCCTAGGGCAGATAGCCTAGTATGAACCTATGAACCTATGAACCTATACTTGCATTGTGTAGATTCACCCCTCTGACATAGTGCTTACACTAATTAGTGCTTAACTCGTTATTGCCGTGAAGATTTCTAAACAATGCCATGCTCAGTACTGAGATTTTACGACAACTTTTCACGCGCACAGTTAGCCTAAGATTTTAGTGGTGAGTAAATTCACATGCCATGTTTAACGATTTGCAAATTAAGTCAAAGTAAAGCATGTATTCTCATCAGCATCCAGAAGGATGGAAGACTGGCAGATGTCACACCTTAAAGTGCCATTAGAACCATTATAATACAGTACCTGTATATTTTTGAGTTTGAAATCCATCTTGTAAATGACGTGCCCATCAAAGTCCATCAATGAATGTCAGATGAAACATGCAAGAATTGTTTTCTGCACCCATTGTCTGCCATTTTTCCCTGAGATTCTTCACAGTGAGACATCATGGCTGGACAAGAAGAGGTCAGTGTTCTTTTAGATCAGTGTTCCTTTTAGACCACAGAGGTAGTATAAGGAGGAGTCCAACATTTTTGGTCATCCTCCATATGGACAACACATACCTCTTAACTTCTTAGAGAAATAAATCTGTACAAAGCCATAAATGATGGGGGGAGGGCAAAGGCCTAAAAATAGGAACAGTTTTTAAATATTACTCTTACAAGTTTAGAAAGTTGATAACATGGTAGGTTTTGAATTAGCATGGATTTTCTGAAGAGTATGAAGTCTGAAACTCAAATGTCTGTCATTATTTTCTGACTTAAATTTTCAGTGATTTGTCAATACTTTGCCAGAAAAATCAAAATTGTATGAAAAATAGACTAAAAACATGATTCAAAAATCTCAACATTCTGTGAAAGTCTGTACAGTTGAGGTGTATGGGACTTCATCTGGATGGTACTGCTGGTGGGGTATACAGGCCATCTATATAAAGCTGAAGGGTGGGATAGTTTAGATAAGGCTGTCCCTCATGTTAGTGGCATTCCTCACATCGGAGAACAATGCTGACACTATTACATTGACATGAGGTGCCATCCTGACTTTCTTTTCCAATAGGAGGATGAAATTAAACAGCATTCACCGCCTTCATACTGTAAGTTTATCTTGTTTTATCTACACAAATATCCTGCCACTGTGTGACATCCACAAATTTTACATTATGCCCGTTTATGTCTGTGACCCCTAAAGAGATCAAAAGGAATAAGCAGCTGCATAGGAATAGACTGGAACACGTAAAAAAAGAGCATTGGAGTGAGTGTACGTGGTTCCTGGTGTTAGGTTTGTAATATTAACAGTGGTAGGGACTAAATTTTTAAAAACTAGTGCCACATCTGTCAGTACTGGTGCAGTATAACTGGGCACTGTAAAATGTGTGTTTGTGCATCCCTCCTACTGAATAGTTTGCTAAAGGGTTTGTTTATTTGTGTATTTCGGCTTTTCCCGGTTAGGGGTCGCCACAGCAGAACTCAGGTCCGCTAATGATTGGTAGTTGATTTTTACGTGCCGAGTTACCAGCCCTGATGCACAACCTTCAACAAAGGTACGCCCATTCACACATGTCTCCACGCAGAAGACACTCTAGCTGAGAATCGAACCAGACAGCGTCTTACTGTAAGGCGACAATGCTACCGCAGCACCACCACCGCGGTCATGATGTTAAAACTCTGTTTTCACATTAGGAGCCTGCCTGTGGGTTCAGTCTCTCAGGCCACAGCTGTGTTATAATATAAACAGTTTTGTGTGCATCTTTCTGTCAAGTTTTTTCAAAGCACCATTACATGGCCATAATTGTAAGATAATGCATTTTAGTTTGGAGAACATTTTCCCATATAAAGTAGAAGCTTGTTTTATTTGAATATCACCTGTGACTGAAATATGTGCATGTTTGAGCAGCATGTTCACTTTGTAAATGTACAGTATTGTCATAAAACTGCATCTGTGACCACAGGTACCTGTATGTCTGTCTAAATAGTTCTTCCCATTAATGCTGTATGTATAACTGTAGAGAAATAGTACTGCTTTTGTTCTATAAGCAACAGTGAAGTCTAATCGATGTCATGTCGTACTGTATGTATATTGGCCTCAGTTGCCACTGATCCTACAAATGAGCTGACCATCTTTGTGCAACATTATGCAAATATGAAACAGGATAAAGTGGATGCCATTTGCTTGATTGCTTACATGCCTCAACAAGTTAATGATATAATTTGGAACGTAATGGTGCACAGAGTGGAGGGTTTATGTCTCCCTAGGATTATGTTTTCTTTGACTTATCTGCTTCAAGCCTGCATGTGTAACGCTCACCTGCTATGTCATTCACTGACAACTTCTCTGGTGGTTCACCCAATGTTTGGTAGAATGTTACTGAAGTGGGTAATAAATTCCAATTCCATGAGGCCTGTTTTATGTGCTTTCAGTTTGTATGTGTAACACTGACATGCTATGTGCTTCTCTGACATGCTCAGTATGACTATTTCTCTGAGTGACCTTGTAAATTCTCTAGTTTCTTCTCAAGTATCTGTCTCAATGCAAACATCGGGTCAATTGTGCTGCATCCTGACCTGAATCCGAACTGTTCATCTCCCATCTTACATTCTACTATTCTGCGTATCCGTTTATCAATCACCCTCTCCAGAACTTTCATGCAATGTGGTAGGAGTTTGATGCCTCTGTACTGTCCACAGTTGTGGATGTCCCCTTTGTTCTTGTACACTGGCATGAGTATGCTTATTCTCCAGTCATCTGGAATACGCCTTTCTCTCCACACTGCAATTAGTACCCTCAGGAGCCATTTCTCCCCTAGCTCACCCAGCATCTTTATCATATCTGCTGTGACCTCATCTGAGCCTGCTGCTTTCCCTGACTTCATTTTCCTTAGTGCTGCTCTTACTTCTTCTAAGCTGGGCTCCTCTTCTACTCTCATTGTAGGCTGTTTCTGGGGCAGTACCGCTTCTGTGGGGTTTTCTTCATTCAGAAGCTGCTGGAAATATTCCTTCCATCTGCCTTTGATGTCCTGTGGGCTGGTAAGCAGGTTGTTGCTGGAATCCCTTATGAAGGGTGTCCGACTATCTTCTTTATCTTTCTGTCTTTGCCTTGCAACCTGGTATAGTTTCTTTGTGCCCCTTACTGAGTCACTTTCCAGAAGCTGATAGAGTGCCTCTGATGCCCTATTCTTTGCTATTGCAACTTCTTTCTTAGTTTCTTTGTTAGCCAACCAGTAGTCCTTCCTAGCTTGGTCAGTCTTTTCAATCTCCCACTTCTTCCTGCACTCCTTCTTTCTTTTGATTACTTCCTGCACTTCTGCATTCCACCACCAGCTTTCCTTATGTACCTTATTTCCATACCTGGCTCGGCCACATATCTTTTCTGTAGTCCTAACACATGCTGTTTTTAGGTGCTGCCACTCTTCTTCAACTCCACCTATTTCCTCCTCTTCTTGGGGTGCTAGAACCCTGAGTAATTCCTTGAACTGCTGTACTTTCTCTCCAGTCAACTTCCAGGTCTTCAGCCTGGTCTCTGTTGACCTTAGAGCCTTCTCTGACCACTTCTTGCATCTGATTGTGGCAACTACTGGTTTATGCTGTGAACCGACTGTTTCACTGGGGATGACTTTGCAATCATGGATTTTACTCCAGTGCCTTTTCCTTACTAGGAGGAAGTCTACCTGAGTTGCATGTTGGCTACTCTTGTATGTGATCTTGTGACTGTCTCTCTTTCTGAACCATGTTTTGGCTACTATCAAGCCATTTGCCAGACAGAAGTCTAGAATGGCTTCTCTTTCTTTATTCCTATTGCTCCACCCATGTGGACCCAGGCAGTCCTCATATCCTGTTCTGTCTGTCCCGATATGTGCACTTAGGCCACCCATTATCAACACCAATTCATGTTGTCCTGCTTTATCTAGTAGGTCCTGCAACTGCTGCCTGAATGCACTCTTTTCCTCACTATCACAACCCTGCTGTTTCCTAGACTTGGAGAAAGCATATGACAAGGTCCCAAGAAAGCTGATCTGGGCAGTACTGCGGTGGTTTGAAGTCCCAGAAACATTGGTAGAATTAGTACAGGCTATGTACAAGGACCCAGTGACTCAAGTACGGACAGTGTTTGGCCTCACTGAGATGTTCCCAGTGGGAGTGGGTGTACACCAGGGTTCTGCTCTGAGCCCACTGCTGTTCATACTGGTGATGGACTACATCAGCAAACAGGTTGGAGGGGTCAGAGCAACAAAGCTGCTGTATGCAGACGATGTGGCAGTACAGGCAGACTCTGATCTAGAACTTCAGCAAAGGATAGGAGAATGGAATGCAAATCTGAAGGCACATGGGATTAAACTAAGCACAGATAAGACAGTGGTAATGACAGCAGATTGGGGAAATCAGAAGAAGCTGAGAACAGAGATAGATGGGAAGATAGTGGAACAGGTAAACAGCTTCAAGTATCTGGGAGGGGTGGTTGAGGAGAAGGATAGTCTGAATGAAGAGGTCAAAGCTAGAATCAGAGGGGCTGCAGCCAACTGGCATAGAGTATCAGGTGTAGTATATGACAGAAGAATGTCAAAGAAGCTGAAAAGTAAGGTGTACAAGACAGTGGTGTGACCAGTACTACTGTATGGTACAGAAACCTGGGCAGTAAAGGCAGAACAGTTGAAGAAGCTAGAGGTGATGGAAATGAAGTGCCTGAGAAAGGTGGTAGGATGCACACTGTGGGACAGACGAAGAAATGAGGACATAAGAGCAGAAGCCAAAGTAGCTCCAATTGCAGAAAAGATCAAAGAAAACAGATTACGATGGTATGGGCACATGTGTAGAAAAGCAGGAGACAATCTGGTGAGGAAGATTTGGGACAGACAGGAAGAAGGTAGGAGGAAGCAAGGACGTCCAGCAAAGAGGTGGCTGGATTGTGTGAAAGAAGATCTGCGACAGTCAGGCATGAGTGTTGAAGAAGGCAGGAGAGTGGCACTGAATTGAGAGAGTTGGCGACAGTTAATACGATACCCTGACCCCATGTAAATGGGAAAAAGGGGATGATGATGATGATGATGACCTTGTAAATGCACTGTTTGGTAAAATATCTTTGAAGAGGGTAATGGGTTCAAAGTGCTCAAGATAAGTAACACTCACTTTCTATGTACTTCATTGACACCTTCAGTATGACTGCTTTTTTGACTCACATTGTAAATGCAGTGTTTGGTAGACTGCCACTAAATAGGGTACTGGGTTTAAATCTCTTGAGGCTTGTCTTTTCTTTTTGTTTCCAGTTTGTAAGTGTGTAATAATCACTTGCTATGTACTTCACTGACATCTTCAGCATGACTGCTTCTTTGGTTCATCATGTAAATGTAGAATCTTACTGAAAAGGTTACTGGGCCTCAAATCCCCTGATGCCTATTTTAGTTCTGCTTCCAGTCTGTAAATGTGTAACAATTACCTGCTATGTACTTCACTGACAGTTTTAACTTGACTCCTTCAGTGGCTTACCTTGCAAATTATGAGCTTAGTAGAGTGTCAGTGAACAGAGTGCAGGGTTCATATCCCCTCAGGAGGATTGTATGCTTTTCTGTTTCCAGTCTGTAGCTGTTTTGGTGGCACACCTTGTAAGTGTAGTGCTTAATAGAGTGTTTATGACGAGTTTAGGCTTCAGATCCTCTTGGGGTTGTAGTTGTGTTTTTTCAGGGCATTTACATTATTATTCTGGTACAATGATCAAACTCAGTTAATGTCATAACCGGTGTCAATTGGTACATCTTGTTACATTTGTGTACCCCACCTACCATGTGTGCTGTTTAGTTTTTTCACTTCAAGTAGTTAAGTTTGCAATCTGTCTGTATCTATCATATCTCCAGTCTCCATTGTTCTCTACATCCCTCCCTTTGCAGTCTTCTCTCCAGTATATGTAAGCATCTGTTACCCTGTTTCTGCATCTACCCTTCCTCCTTAAACCTACTTCCCTACTTCATTCCACAACACATTTCTGTACATTTTTATCCTATAGTTACAACAATAGCTATGCACAGAAGCACTAGTAATTGTGCATGTGGTTTCACAGTGACTACCGTAGAGGCTGGTGCTCATTCAGTGCTTACTACGGCTGTTTGTACATTGCTGCAGCTGCACGTGGGTCTGACACAATCTGTCCATGGGTCTTTACTTTGGCCGCAGTAAGAAGCAGCTCGTTGTACACACTTGCATGGTGGCATGCATTCATTATGAGATTTTGGGCTCATCGCACACATGATAGTAAACGGACTTGACTTGGTAGCTTTCATGGAGAAGAATTTTCTGAATCCCCAGGAATCACTTAGCCTGGTGTTCTTAACTTTGAATTGTGTAGGTAGATTCATATTTATCTGGTCACAAAATGGAGATTAGCTCATATGTAGCTTAAAGTACCTTATTTATCGCACAGAAATAATGCAAGAAAAATCTCGGTAAAGCACCCCAACCAATACCAAAACACACGAATTTGGCCTTAGTAACAAATAACCCCGCAACTAGTGGAAACCTTCTACAGAAGTTCCAGAAAGAACTAAAAAACTAATGAAAGCCAAAACTTAATAATTTACCAGGAAAAGCAGAGCAAACTGTATCTGTACACTTAATATTAAAATATTTTATCAAAATTCCCTTAGAGTGCTGTTCCTGACTTTGAATTGAGTAGTGAGATCCATTTTTTTCTCGCAAAAATGCAGCACTTAGAAGCTTGTAATACTAAATCTCCTTATTTACAACACAGAAACAAAACAACTAAAAGGTCAAAAGTGCAAGATGCTTGAATATAAAATACAAAGTTGAACAAATATAAACAATGATTTTGTTAAACATCAATAGTGCAAGATACTTATTAATAAACCATGAAGCCGAACTGCTATAAACAATGATTTTGTTAAGCGCATTAGTCTGAAACTGTGCTGAAAATGTATAATGGAATCACATTCGTTTTTAAAAGTGGACCATTTCAAACATAACAAGAAATTAATATAAATTAAATGCTGCAGTTAGTGCAATTGATACAAATGCTCAGAAAGATAACATCTATGAAATTATCTAGATTATGAAAGGATGAGATAATGGGGTGCTTGATCAGACTACACATTTATTTACCTTCTTATATACAAAAAAAACAGTATAGTCCATTTATTTATTGCCCTTGCAAATAAGAGAGTCTTGAAAGTTAAATTAACTGCAGTGGTAAATCTATGTTATTTCACTAGTCTCCCACCCCTATCTTATAGCCCTTACTGAATGAATGTGTTAATTGAATATAAATTAATTATTTAAATTCTTAAGAATTTTTTTTACCTCAGTATTACTTGCATTGCCTTGCATCTTATTAATACTTTGCATTATACTTTTTGTCTAAATAATACAGCAAAGTATATAAAATGAATCAGCATCAGTTGTGATGAAAGAGTGTGACATACCTCTCAACTGTCACTGATTTTGACTCATATTTTAGCTTTTTCCTTAATTCCTCTTAAAACTGATGACTTTTAGAGAAAAGGTGATGAATTACACTTAATACTTAATTACATTATAGAATTCTATTTTCTTCAGAAAATGCATATTAATTCACATTCTCTTAATCTGTCAGTGTGTCATGTTAATAGTACTATTGCTTTAAAAGTATCCCTGATTGTCTGTGATTCTATTTAAATTTGTGTCTGATTGGTTGAGAGCTTTGGAGCATGATGTATGCTGGTTGACTACAGCGCACTATTTAAGAATATATATATTTTTCACCACTAGGGGGAACACTGAACATTTATAGGTTCATAGGTAGGTACTAGGCTATCAGCCCTAGGGCGTATGTAAGCCTAGCCAACAAGGTTCCCTGGCTTTTGCCACCCATGGATGCTATTTACCTGTGCCCCTGTCTAGCAGGAACACCAGTGTGATTCCCGGGGTGAATTTCCTATTACCTGTCCACTCATCAAGATTTTTCTTGAAGACTGCTAGTGACGAACTCTGCCTGACATAGATAGGTAGTTTGTTCCAGAGTATGGGAAGTCTCTGGGACAAAAATCTATCCCTCCAGCATGTTCTGTTAGTTGTGGTGATGAGGTTTAGGTCTCTAGAGCATGTCGCTCTGAGGGATTGGGATTTCTTTAGGTGTAGCATGTCCAGCAGCTCAGGGTTTTACATAGCTTTGTATGTTAAGCAGATATCACCTCAGAGTAGGTGATATGCTACGGAGTAAAGCCGGAGTTTTTTGAGGAGCTCAGCGTAGGGTAACTGAGTCCCATAATCCTCTTTGTGAGGTATTTTTGTGGCCTTTCTAGCTGCTGCAGATGCCTTGTAAGGTACCTTCCAAATGGGGCATTATACTCTATAATGGGTCTGATGAAAGCTGAGTAGAAAGGAACAATTACTTCTTTTTCTTCTGGATGAGAACCCTTTCATGATGAGGTGCGCTATGTAGAAGGATATGTGATGTGATTATCAAAGGAGAGGCTACTGTCCACCAGAGTCCCGAGGTCTCTTATCACATCTTTGGTGTTAAGTGGGCTGCCTCCTATATGGTAGCCCATGGGTACAGGGTTTTTGCCAAAGGGGATGACAATGCATTTTTTGGCATTGAGCTTGAGGCCATGGCTCTGACACCAGGCATCATGTCTTTGTGAGGCCCTTTTGCAGGACATCCACATCTGTTAGGGACTCAAGTATGGCACCAATTTTGCAGTCATCTGCAAACTTTGTCAGCCAGAGGCCCTCTGTGCTGGCCTGTACATCAGAGAAGTAGATCCCAAACAGGAGGGGACCCAAGACTGAACCCTGTAGTACTCCACTTGTCACAGGTTTGAAGTCCGCAATTTTTACAGTGTGGGTTATGTCTGTGAGCCAGTTGGTGTCCCATCTTGTGACATATGGATTTATACCCAGCTTGGTGAGTTATTTATAATCCCAGAATGGGGGATGGTGATGAAAGCCTTGGCAACGTCGAGATAGGCTGTGTGGACTGCCTTACCTTTGTCCACGGCTTTGGTGACTGTTTCAAAGAAGTCACCCAGGTTCAGGAGACATGATCTGTCCTTCACAAATCTGAACTGGGTGGGTTCCAGACTTTGAAGGTTACCAGTATCATTGTTTATGAGTTACATGATAATATGCTCCATGGCCTTGCAGACCAGGCTCATCAGGCTAATAGGGCGATAGTTCCTGAGGTCCGTGGTGGCTCCCCCTTTGTGGTACAACTGTTGCCGTGTGCCATTCAGTGGGTACGAAGCCTGTTGAGAGGCTATGATTGAATATGGTGCTTAGATGGGGTGCTAGTTCTTTCTGAAGCTCATGTAGAACACAACTACGGATATTGTCCAGTCCATTGGATGCTGTGTTCTTGGCTTTCAATAGCGCAGTTTTCACCTGTTCAGTTTTGATTGCAGGGACACTGCATTCTTCCGGCATGGATATGGGCCCTTTAGGAGGTGTGGGGGGGGTAAAGTTGGCACTGAGCCTGTCTGCCAGGATGTTGGCAATATCAGTTGGTTCCATGAATTTTATGCTATTGTGCTGTAGCTCAGAGCAGATCTGGGTGTTGCCATTGAGATTCTTGACATAGCTGTAAAATGCTTTGTGGTTGTCCTTAGAGTCAGTGGCAATCTTATTTTCATAGTTCGCTTTGGAGGATTTTATAAGGGATCTCAACTTCTTGCTGAGACTGACCAGGGAGCTCTTCCACTCATGGGATTTTATTCCCTTTTGCAATCGTTTTTTTCTTCTGTTATAGAGTTTGTTACTAGCAGAGGGCCACCAGATTGGTTTCCTTTTTTTAGAAGACTGCATCTTGGTTCTATTAGGGATGGCACGATCCATGCACCCATGTAGGTGCTTATAGAGTGCGTTTGTATAGGATTCGGCAGTGGTAACTGTATTGTCCATCTGCATGGGTGTTGTGAAGTTGGCCACTTCTGCCTTAAGTAGCATGAAGTTGGCTTTGGAGAAGTTTTTTTACTGTGGTTTCCTTAGTGGGGGGGTGGGATGTGGATATCTAGCGTGATTAGTTTATGGTTGGATCTGACCAATGAGGAGTTGACTTCAGGTGTGGAGCACCTGTTGCTCATGTTAGTAAGTACTAGGTCAAGGATATTTCTGCCCCTGGTAGGGGAGTGGATAAGTTGATCCAGGGCATTGGAGTTTACGAATTCTAGGAAGCATTGAGGAAAGGAGTTAGTACAAGAGTAGTTTTTCCAGTTAATGGTGGGGTAATTGAAATCTGCCAATATTAGGGTGTTTGGTTGGATCCTGATATTCTCTTTTATATCAAGAAAAGAGGAGTGGGAATTCTGGGGCATGGTGGGGATCTGTAGCAAGCTACAATATTGATTGCAGTTGTCCACCGGGTTAGTTGCATTTGTATAATTTCGGATGAATTATGCTGGGCAACTAACCTGGAGGTGTGTTTGTTTCATAGTTTCATAGTTTCATAGTATAGTACTAGGCTATCTGCCCTAGGGCATTTATAAGCCTAGCCAAAGTGTATGTGGCTTTCGCCACCCCATGTAATGATACAAAAGTGTACAATTTAAATAAAATTTAGTTTACTGTGCTTCTATCTAGCAATGACACAGAGATGACCCCCGGGGTAAACCTACAATCACCCATCCATTCATCCAGATTTCTCTTGAAGAGAGTCAGTGAGGGGCTCTGCCTAACATGGACAGGTATCCTGTTCCAGAGTGCGGGAAGCCTCTGGGTTATGAATCTGTCCCTCCAGCATGTCCTATTCATATTTGTGCTGAGGTTTAGATCTTTAGCTCTCGTGGCTCTGATGGATTTGGATTTTTTGAGGTGGAGCATGTCCATTAATTCTGAATTAGACATGGCCTTGTAAGTAAGGCAAAGATCACCTCTGCTACTGAATAGAGCTGGTGCTTTTTCAGTCTGGCAGCATATGGCATATGCTGGAGACCCTTGATCCTCTTGGTAAGGTACTTTTGGGGTCTCTCCAGCTGCTGCAGGTGCCGGTAGGTACATACCAAATGGGGCATTGTACTCAATCATAGGCCTGATAAGGGAGGAATATAAGGGTACAATGACATCCTTTGATCTGGATGTGAATCCCTTCATGATAAGGTGGGCAAGGTAGAAGGTCTTTCTAACCACTTTGGCGATGTGGGTGTCAAATGAGAGGTCACTGTCAACTTGGGTCCCCAGGTCTCTGATTACTTTTTCGATTAATGGATTACCACCTATGTGGTAATTTGTGGGTACTTTGTTTTTTCCAAAGGGGATGACTATACATTTTTTGGCATTTAGTTTAAGGCCATGACTCTGGCACCAGTCTTCTGTTTCTGTGAGGCCCTTCTGGAGGATGCATGTGTCAGCTGGTGTGTCGACTATGGCGCCTAGTTTACAGTTGTCTGCGAACTTTCTCAGCCACAACCCCCCTATGTTTGCCTGCATATCTGAGAAATAAATGCCGAACAAGAGGGGTTCCAAGACAGAGCCCTGTGGGACTCCACTTGTGACTGGCTTAGAGTCTGACATAGCTCCAGCTATTCTGACTTTGTGGGTTCTGTGCTTTAGCCAGTTTGCAACCCATCTTGTGACAAACGGGTTTACATTTAACCTGTTGAGCTTGTCTATGATGACTGAGTGGGGTATTGTGTCGAAGGCTTTTGCCAGATCCAGGTAGGCTGTATGAACTGCTTTGCCTTCATCGATGGCTCTAGTGACTGTTTCAAAAAAGTCCACCAGGTTTAAAAGACAGGATCTGCCTTTTACAAAGCCAAACTGGGTAGGGTCAATTGTCTGTAGGTCCCTGATGTCTTTGTTTATGAGTTCCATAATGATCCTTTTCATAGCTTTGCAGACCAGGCTGGTCAAGCTTATGGGGCAGTAGTTTCCAGGGTCTGTAGAGGTGCCACCTTTGTGGAGTGGGACCACTGTAGCTGTACGCCAGTGTTCAGGGACGTATCCTGTAGCAAGGCTAAGATTAAACAGCGTTCTTATGTGCGGATTTAGCTCCTCTAGGAGTTCACATAGCACGCAACCTGGGACACTGTCAGGTCCCATGGATGCTGTATTTTTAGCTTTGCTAAAGGCAGCTCTCACCTGGTCATCTGAGATTTCAGGGAGGTTGCATTCAGCTGAGGTATTTATTTCATCTTTTGGGGGAGAGGGAGGGGAGAAATTTGCACTGAACCTGTCTGCCAGTATGTTGGCAATATCTGTGGGTTCAGTGTATTTTTGTCGTTATGAACTAACTCTGCGCATATCTGAGGGTTTCTGCCCTGGTTTCTAACATAACTGAAGAAGGCCTTGTGATTATCTTTAGTGTCCTTGGCAGTTTTTCTCGCGAAGTTGGCCTTTGATGATTTTATTAGCGAACGTAGTTTTTTGCTAGTGCTGATCAGGGATGCCTTCCCTTTATGGGATTTTGCTCTGTCTTGCAGTAGCTTCCTTCTCTTGTTATAAAGTTTGTTTATGGCTGGGGTCCACCAGATAGGAGGCCTGCCTTTGGTGGAAAGGGTCTTGGTTTTATTTGGGATTGCATGATCCATGCATTCTTGGAGATGCCCGTAGAAAGAATTTGTGAAGGATTCAGCAGTGTGGGATGTGGTTTCAACTGGCCCAGGGGGCTTGAAGGATACCATTTCAGTCCTAAGGAGTGTAAAGTTGTCTGTTGAGAAGTTTCTCACTGTGGTCTTTTGTGCTGGGGGTGGAGGTGGGATATGAATATCTAGGGTTATTAGTTTATGGTCTGATCTCACTAGTGAGGGGTATACTTCTGGTGTTGAGCATTTTATCCCCATGTTTGTGATGATCAGGTCAAGTATATTATTTCCCCTTGTGGGGGAGGTGACTAGTTGTTCCATCGCATTTGAGTTGATGAATTCCAGGAACCTTTGGGCTAGGGTGTTGGGGATTGAGTAATGCACCCAGTCTATGTTTGGGTAGTTGAAGTCTCCCAATATGATGGTATTTGGTGAGACATTCATATCCTCCAGTGTCTTCAGGAAGGCTGAATGGAGTTCCTGAGATTGTGAGGGTGGTCTGTAGCATGCTACAAGTTGTATAGCAGTTTTGCCTATGGTTAGTTGCACATGGATGGTCTCTGATGCTTCATGCGTTGCCACTAACCTGGAGGTGTGGGTGTCTTTAATGAATATGGACACTCCTCCTCCTTTTGTGGTTCGGCCCAGGTTTTGGGGCCGAAATGCATGATATGAGGTATAACCTGGTAGGGCTGGGGTGCTCTCAGGAGCCTTGAACCAGCTTTCAGTTACCGCACAGACATCGATGCTCTCCATACTGAGGAGTGCTTCAAGAGCCTGCAACTTGAGATTTAGACTTCTGGCGTTGAGCAGCATTAGCCTTAGTTTTTTTCCTTTATTGTTTTCTAAGGTGGTGGGTTTGTCTTTTGAGCCTTCCCTAAAAAAGGCACTATGGGGGTGGCAAGAGCCTTAGCCAATATCCGGAAGCCCAGTGGTGACAGGTGCAAGCCATCCCTTGCGAAGCAGCTTGGCTTGTCCAGCATGTCATCCCAAACAGACAAACATTGGATCCCCCTAGAATCATACCAGTAATTGAGCCAATTATTAAAGCTGATCATCTTGTCTTTGTATTGTGGCATCATTCTTGGTGAGGGCAAGATGCTGCTCAGGGTCAGGGTCATACCGGCCTGGGCTACATAATCAGAGAGCTCCTCTATGTCTCTTTTCATGTAGTACAAGGAGGTACATCTCAGGTCATTCATGCCGGCATGGACAATGACAGAGTCATATTTGTACTTGCTTTGGAGTGACCTGAGTGCTTGTGTTATGTGGCGGATCCTAGCTCCCGACAGGCAGCTCACTGTTACCCTCTCTTTGTTCAACCTGGTAAGCGGGACTTCAGTGTGTCTGACTATAGAGTCACCTATTACTAGTGTATCAGGCATGGTGTTTCGCCTTAAGGGCTGTGATTGTTTGGCACAATGACTTTGTGTACTATGTGTTGCTTGTGCAGAGTTTTGAGGTGGTGTTTTCTTGGATGTCTGCTTTGGGAGCCTCTGTTTTTTGGTAAGTTTTTTATTAGAGCCTCTGAGTATGTCTTTGTGTTACTATGTGTTTGGTTTGCAGTTGTGGTTGGTTTATGTGAGACTGGGTTTGTTGTATGTGTGGTTACCTTCTCCTCCTGTCTGGTCTTGCTAGTCCTGTGTTGAGAGAGTTCAGCCTCCAGTTTGGCTATATAGTTGCATCTCTCACATGTGTTTGTGTTTGTTGGGAGGAGGAGAGGGTTGTCTGTGTACATGAGACAATTGTAACATTGTCTCAGGATTCCCAGATTAACCAGCTGAACTGGAGAGGACGTCAGTAATATACCACTCGACATGCCAGAATAGTATAAGGATGATGTGTAACTGGGTCAGAGAGAGGACTTTGAAGGGAAGTGGGTATTAGCATGGATTGTAGGTGGATGTAGTGCTTACGTTAGTTTAAGGGTGCTTCACTTAAAAGAAAGGTTTTAGGAGCAAGTGCCAGGCTTATGATAAAGCGAATAGACTGATTTTGTTGAAAGTAGAGCTTTCTTAAGGGAAAAAATGAAGGGAAGACTTGGCGGAGCCAGGAATAGTTTAAGCCTGTTTAACCAGCACTGCGCTATGCACACAATCGCTCAAAGCCACGCAAATACGTATTTTAAACAGGGAACTTCAAAAGAGTTGGAAATCGTCCAAAAGGACCAATTACTACAAGCTCTTGTGCTGAGGTCACTCCTTCAGGGACAGATAGGCTGCTCAAGGCTCCCCACTCCCACTGGTTGGCAAAGAAACTTCCTTCTATCCAAGTAAGACAATGGACAACACAGGAACTACACCACAGTCTAAAATACAGCAAAGCCTATATACTGGTCTAAAATAGTCGAGAAAGGCGGGAAAACAAGGATATTTTTTTGTTTTTTTGTTTTTTAGGTTAAAAGGTACACAGAAATGCAGGAAAACAGTAATAAATCACTTACACAGGCTAGCTCACTTTAGTGGGTAGCCTCAACAGTTAAATTAAACAACAGACTTTCACCCAAATGTAACTTTAAGTGCAGATAATGTACAATGCAAAAAACAGGTAATAAAGCAGTTAAAACTTGTTCAAAGTAAGAAAAGGAGGGTCTCTCAGGTAAAAACAGCAAAACAATACTTAGATCAGGAAAGTAGTCGCTTTTCTCAGTTCTCTGCTGCTAGCACCACTCTGCAGGACCACGAGGAGCTGTTTCTGAGTAGTATAGCCAGAAAAAAATGCTCAGGGGCGGATTTTAAACAGGGAACTTCAAAAGAGCTGGAAATGGTCCAAAATAACCAATTACTACAAGCTGTTGTGCTGAGGTCACTCCTTCAGGTACAGATAGGCTGCTCAAGGCTCCCCACTCCCACTGGTGAGCAAAGAAACTTCCTTCTATCCAAGTAATGAATATGTCCCTAATGAATATGAACACACCTCCACCCTTGGTGTTCCGGTCCTGGTTTGATGGCTGAAAGGTATGGTAAGAGTTATATCCTGGTAATGCAGGGGTGCTCTCTTGAGCCTTGAACTAAGTTTCAGTCACTGCACAGATATTGATATTCTCCATTTTGAGGAGTGCCTCGAGTGAGTGCATTTTGAGGTGTAGACTTCTAGCGCTGAGTAGCATTACACTCAGCTTTTGCTTGCCTGTATCAATTACGGTGGTTGTTTTGTTTTTTGAGCTTTGCATAAAAAATGAACTATAGGGGCGGTAAGAGCCTTAGCCAGTATGCAGACTACCAGGGGCAACAGGTGCAAGCCATCTCTGGCAAAGCATCGTACCCTGTCAGCCATGTCGTCCCAGGCAGACAAATACTGGATCCTCTTTGAATGACACCAGAAGTTTAGCCAATTGTTGAAGTCAATCATTTTGTCCTTGTATTGCGGTATCATTCTGGGCAAAGGTAGGATGCTACTCAGGGCTAAGGTCATACCTGCCTGGATTACAAGATCAGAGAGCTCCTACATGTTTCTTTTCATGTAATCCAGGGAGGTACGTCTCAGGTCATTCACAATATGGTTTTTAGGAGAGGCTTGAAAAAACTGCAAAAGTTTATTGTGAGGGCATTATAGTTCAACTTAATATACAGATGTAGTTATGCGCATGCTGCGTTCTTCCAAATAATAGTTTTACAAACTTTATCATGCTAAAGAGAGACAGCCTTACAAGACTATATGCAAATGTATAGAGCTGAGTATATTTTTCTGTATTATTCTGTATTATAGAGCTAAATTGTTGCTTAGATATCTGTTGTCTTACTGTTCTGCAAATATACAGAGATCAGTATATATTTTTTTGGTTTTATAATTTGCACTCTGATTCCTCACATCTCTGTTGAAACTTTTCCTCACCCCTCCCCTCCCTGTTCTTGGTTGTAGTTTAAATTTGGTGGCTTTTGCAGTGCCCGCCACACTGTAGATTTGATCTAGGACACTCCCCCAGTCCCATCTCTTTACCGCATTCTACCTAATAAACCCTTTCTGCACTTGCTTTTAGTCCTTTTTAATTTAATTACATTTTTTCAAACTGTGTGTGGACTAATATTGCTACATACTCAAGTGTGCCAGCTTGCACTGCATGTGAATTGTTTTTACTACTGTTTTTGCTACTTTTCTGAAAAAAAAAATTGTAAGCCTGTTTCCTACCTTTCCTGTAATTAGTGTTCCAGATACAGATTTGCTCTATCCAGGATTATTTGTAAGCTTTTGAGCCCCCCAAGCCTTTCTGTGTTGGAGGGAAGCCTTCTAGCTTATCAGTGGGAGTGGTAAGCACTAGGTAACCTGTCTACCACATAAAGAGTAGTTCTGGCCCAGAATTTGTAGTTACTGGCCGTTTGGGTGGTCTTCCATCTCTCTCAACTTTCTGATTTGAAGGCCTGCATTTGCACTTGTTTCTGTCCTGTAACTCCTGGGCCCATCTCATTTGCTCACTCAAAAAAAAGTATCTGCTTTTACTGTATTTGTGTTTCTTCCTACTTTATTTTGCTTTTGTGTCATCTTAAAAGTAGTCAATTATATTTATTACTGCTTGGTGTAACTCATTCTAAGCCTTTTAGTTTAAGCACTTGGGCTTCAGACCAGTTGTTTTACATTAAGAAGGTTTGTGGTCTGCACTGTAGTGGCAGAACAGGTAGCTTACATCCTTCTAAGTTGGGAACTGCTGATTGAGGGCTCAGTGTCTGTTATTCTAAAAGTGTATTAATTCTGGTTTAAGCACTTGGGCTTCAGGCCAGTTATTTTACATTAAAAGGGTTCGTGGTCTGCACTCTTGTGGGAGGAGAGGCTGGACTCTGCCCTTCTGAGCTGGGAATTTCTGGTTAATGGCTTATAGTGCCTGCATATTTGAACTGCTTCTTACTGAAATTGGTACACCTTGTTTGCTGTAGCATAGACTAGATTCAGGCCTGCTGAATCTAGCTTTGTTTGTATAACTTGAGCACTAATCCAGGCATTCTTTAAAGTATTCATTACTGCTTGGTAGTAACTTGATTAAAGTGTAGCTATCATTCTAAGTCTTTTGGATTAAGCACTTGGGTTTCAGACCAGTTGTTTGACATTAGGAAGGTTTGTGGCCTGCACTGTGGTGGCAGGACAGGTAGCTTACATCCTTCTAAGTTGGGAACTGCTGATTGAGGGCTCAGTGTCTGTTATTCTAAAAGTGTATTAATTCTGGTTTAAGCACTTGGGCTTCAGGCCAGTTGTTTTACATTAAGAAGGTTTGTGGTCTGCACTGTAGTGGCAGAACAGGTAACTTACATCCTTCTAAGTTGGGAACTGCTGATTGAGGGCTCAGTGTCTGTTATTCTAAAAGTGTATTAATTCTGGTTTAAGCACTTGGTCTTCAGGCCAGTTATTTTACATTAAAAGGGTTCTTGGTCTGCACTCTTGTGGGAGGAGAGGCTGGACTCTGCCCTTCTGAGCTGGGAATTTCTGGTTAAAGGCTTATAGTGCCTGCATATTTGAACTGTTTCTTACTGAAATTGGTACACCTTGTTTACTGTAGCATAGACTAGATCCAGGCCTGCTGAATCTAGCTTTGTTTGTATGCTTGTTGTTTGTTTGCTTGTTATTTCCCTGAAATGCTAATTCCACCTAAAACGGCTTTTCAGCGCTTCTGTGGATCCCTAGTGATATCTGCATTGATTACTATACTTATTTCCTTGTTTCACTTGAAAGAAAGTTACTGTTTGTCGTTTTTGCATTTAAGTTACCTGTAACACATTGCATTTAAGTTACCTGGCACTTGCTCACTAAAGCAATTATATAAGTCAGCACTAAAAAATTAAAAGCACTACACCCTCACAAACTCCCCTTGAGTACCTTGTTCCCCATTGGCCCTTTTTTCAATTATAAAGGAATTCCCAATACTATTCTAGCATGTCCAAAGGTCAGTTGTCAATCTCCTCTCCGGTCCAGCTGGTGAATCTGGGAATCTTGAGGCAATGTTACAACTGCCTCATGTACACAGACAACCCTCTCCTCCTCCCAACACATTCCAACACATGTGAGAGATGCAACCATATAGCCATACTGGAGGCTAAGCTCTCTCAACTCAGTACTGGCGAAAGCAGTCAGGGGGAGAAGAAAACCACACTCACTACAATTCCTGTCTCACATAGACCTACCATGACAGGAAACCAAACACATAAACACACAAAAACATACTCGGAGGCTCTAAATAAAAATCTGCCTAAGCAGCAGATACCTCCAAAGCAGACACCCAAGCAACCGCTACCCCAAAACAAAACATGTGCAACACATAGCTCACAAAGCCAGTGTGCCGAACAGTCACAGCCCTTAAGGCTAAACAACACACATGATACACTTGTAATAGGTGACTCTATCATCAGGCACACTGACGTCCCGCTCACCAGGCTGAACAAGGAGAAGGTCACGGTGAGCTGCCTGTCGGGCGCTAGGATCTGCCATATAACACAAGCACTCAGGTCACTCCAAGGCAAGTACAAATATGACTCAGTCATTGTCCATGCTGGTGTGAATGACCTGAGACATACCTCCCTGGACTACATGAAAAGAGACATAGAGGAGCTCTCTGAGCATGTAGCCCAGGCCGGTATGACCCTGACCTTGAGTAGCATCTTACCCTCACCAAGAATGATGCCACAATATGAAGACAAGATGATCAATTTCAACAATTGGCTTAAGTATTGGTGTCATTCAAAGGGGATCCAATGCCTGTCAGCCTGGGATGACATGCTCGACAAGCCACGATGCTTCGCTAGGGACGGCTTGCACCTGTCACCCCTGGGCTTTCGGATATTGGCAAAGGCTCTTGCTACCTCCATAGTGGCTTTTTTAGGCAAGGCTCAAAAGACAAACCCACCTCCATAGGTATCACAAGGGATAAGAAACTAAGAGTAATGCTACTCAACGCCAGAAGTCTAAACATCAAGATGCACGCACTCGAAACTCTCCTTAGCATGGAGAACATCGATATCTGTGCAGTAACAGAAACCTGGTTCAAGGCTCCCGAGAGCACCCCAGCACTACCAGGTTATACCTCATACCATGCTTTTCGGCCCCAAAACTTGGACCGAACCACAAAAGGAGGGGGAGTATCAATATTCGTCAAAGATACCCACACCTCCAGGTTGGTGGCACAGCACGAAGCATCAGAGACTATCCATGTGCAACTAACAGTGGGTAAAACTGCCTTCCAGTTTATAGCCTGCTACAGACCACCCTCCCAAACCCAGGAACCCCACTCAGCCTTCCTGAGAACACTGGAAAATATGAAGGTCTCTCCAAACACCATTATATTGGGCGACTTCAACTACCCAAACATAGACTGGGAGCATTACTCTAGCTCCAACACCCTAGCCCAAAGGTTCCTAGAATTTATAAACTCAGATGCTATGGAACAACTTGTTACCACTCCCACAAGGGGGGAAAACATACTGGACCTGATCATCACCAACATGGGGACTCTATGCTCCAGACCAGAAGTGTATCCCTCACTGGTAAGATCAGACCATAAACTAATCTCACTGGATATTCACATCCCGATTCCACCCCCTGCCCTGAAAACCACAGTGAAAAACTACTCTAAAGTAAATTTCACACTCCTCAAAACCGAGGTGGAATCCTTCAAAGCCCCCGGGCCTGTTTAAAATATGGCCCAGACCACAGAATCATTTATAAATGCATTCTATGAACACCTTCAGGAATGCATGGATCATGCAATCCCAAATAAAACCAAGACCCAATCCTCCAAAGGCAGACGTCCTGTTTGGTGGATCCCAGCCATAAACAAACTATACAATAGAAGGAGGAAGCTACTACATGATAGAGCAAAATCCCAAAAAGGGAAGGCATCTCTGATCAGTATTAGCAAAAAACTATGGGCAATCATAAAATCGTCAAAGGCCAGCTTCGAGAGAAAAATTGCACAGGGCACTAAGGATAATCACAAGGCTTTCTTTAGTTATGTTAGGAACCTGGGTGGGAATTCCCAGATATGCTCAGAATTAGTCCAAAATGACAAAAAATACACCAAACCCACAGACATTGCCAACATCCTAGCTGACAGGTTCAGCGCAAACTTCTCCCTCACCACCAAACGGGCAAATATCTATCCCAGCAGAGTGCTGCCCCCCCTGACATCTCAGATGCTCAGGTAAGAGCTGCCCTCTCCAAAGCAAAAAACACAGCATCAATGGGACCAGACGGTGCCCGGGCTGCGTCCTACATGAACTCCAAGAAGAGCTAAACCCAAACATAAAACTACTGTTCAATCTCAGCCTTACTACAGGATATGTACTCAAAGAGTGGCATACAGCAACAGTGGTCCCTCTCCACAAAGGTGGTGCCTCAATGGATCCTGGAAACTATCACCCCATAAGCCTGACTAGCTTGGTCTGCAAAGCTATGGAAAGGATCATCATGGACCTCATAAATAAAGATATTGGGGACATACAGACACTGGATCCTACCCAGTTCGGCTTTGTTAAGGGCAGATCCTGCATCTTAAACCTGGTTGATTTCTTTGAAACAGTCACCAAGGCCATTGACGAGGGGAAGGTGGTCCACACAGCCTACCTTGTCCTCGCGAAAGCCTTCGATACAATACCCCAGTCGGGCATTATAGATAAGCACACCAGCTTAAATATAAAACCCTATGTCACTAGATGGGTTGAAAACTGGCTCAAGGACAGAACCCACATGGTTAGAATTGCTGGAGCCATGTCAGACTCCAAACCAGTTACAAGTGGCGTCCCACAAGGCTCAGTCCTGGGACCTCTCTTGTTCGGTATATATTTCTTGGAGGTACAGGCCAACATGGAAGGACTGTGGCTGACCAAGTTCGCAGATGACTGCAAACTGGGCACCATAATCGACTCTCCAGCCGACACAAGCATCCTCCAAAATTGCCTCATAGAAACAGACAACTGGTGCCAGAGCCATGGCCTCAAGCTAAATGCCAAAAAGTGTATAGTCATCCCCTTTGTCAAAAACAAAGTGCCCACAAATTACCACATTGGTGGTAATCCATTAAGTACAGAAGAAGTAATTAGGGACCTGGGGACCCAAGTTGATAGCAATCTCCCATTTGACAACCACGTGGCCAAAGTGGTTAGAAAAACATTTTATATAGCCCACCTAATCATGAAGGGATTCACATCTAGATCAGGGGAGGTCATCGTGCCTCTTTACTCATCCTTCATCAGGTCCATAATTGAGTACAATGCCCCTTTTGGGATGTACCTTACCAGACACCTGCAGCAACTGGAAAGACCCCAAAAGTACCTCACCAAGAGGATCAAAGGGCTCAAACAGATGCCATATGCTGCCCAGTTAAAGAAACTCCAGCTCTTCTCAGTGGCATACCGCCTGCTCAGAGGCGATCTGTGCCTGACATATAAAGCCATGTCCAACCCGGAATTAATGGACATGCTGCACCTCAGAAAATCCAAATCCCATCAAGCTACGCGCTCGAGAGACTTGAACCTCAGCACTGAAATAAATAGGACATGCTGGAGGGACAGATTCATAACCCAGAGGCTCCCTTCACTCTGGAATAAAATCCCAGTCCAGGTTAGGCAGAGTCCCTCATTGACTCTCTTCAAGAGGAATCTTGATGAGTGGATGGGAGATCGTAGGTTTACCCCGGGTATCACTTCTGTGTCACTGTTAGACAGAGGCACAGTATACTAACCTCGAAAAAGGGCATAGCAAAATTAATTTAAAATGGGTGGCGAAAGCCAAACACACTCTGACTAGGCTTATAAATGCCCTAGGGCAGATAGCCTAGTATGAACATATGAACCTAAATTAATACATGTACAGTTAGTTTTATTGAGCACAACATTCCAAGAAGACCTTGGATGGTAGAAGCACAATTAACTTACTTCTAATGAAATATTCATCCTATTTGTTTATAGTGCAGCTTTATTTAAGAAGCCCCACAATAGTTGTTCTTTTTTTTTCCAGATACCTTTACTGAATTATCATTTGTGACATAGGCAAATTTACATTCATATAAAAGTAATCAAACTATGTTTACATGACAAACATTATACTTCACATATATTGCTATATATCATATAATCTAAGCAATGTTACATAAATTATTCAGTTCCTGTCTTTTTTAAACAAGAAATATCTTTATTAAACCATCACTTACTACATAGACAGTCATACATGCATATTATCAAAACACATACAACTTAGGCATAAAGTGGACTTAAACAGTGTTTTCTAAAGCTATCTGTAATAGTCTTTGGAGCAGAGGTAAAGTTTCTAAGACATAAACAGTACCAGTAGGTTATATAAATAAAGTAATATAAAAGGGTTTATTTAAAGATTTTATTAGAAAGTAACACAAAAGAGTATACATAGTGGATTATACAGAAGATTTGAGGTTAGCCAAAGTTATTTATGAGGATATTTCAAAATAAATTAGCTATGTATAGATTTAAGCCATGTTTGTGCAATATATGGGTGGATAAAGCAGGTGTAAATGGTCATCTGCAATTTCCTTTATGTATGGAATATTACTGCCTCTATATTCTAGGACAGACTTATTATTCCCAATATTAGCATAAAATATCTCCCAATTTAGGGGCTAGAATTGAAAAAGCACAGTTAAGAAAGTTAGCAAAATAACTACTCTTTGGAGAACTAGTGATTCCTCAGAATGTGATATTCGAAATTCTCATTTTTTGCTAACAACTCCCCTTCAACAAACCCTTTCCTCTCCACCTCACTGCTTTTTATCATGTATTCTTTCTTCTGAGATACTCTTATTCCCAATTTCCATTTTAAAATAATCTCTTAAAACATACCAATGTTTCTTAACTGTTTTAACAATGGCCAGCCTATTTGTGATGGCATATTTTCCTAGTTCCTAAAGCTTCATAAAAATTTCTTCTCACTCCTTCTTTACTACTTACCCATTTATTCCCTAACTCAAGCAACCTTCCTTCCATCTGTGAAGAACATTCTTGCAGAATGGGGTGAATATTTGCAGAAAGACTTTCAGTAAGCTTTGTTCAGCTCTATAGCAGTTGGCTTTTTGTTGTTGTTTTGTTGTTTTTTTTAAGCTTCATTTCTTAATGTAATATGTTGAAGGTTAGAGTTGGAAGAATATTCTTTTTTGGCTTTGCCCATGACTTTTTCCCCATGACTTAAGATTTGGAGGTAGAAAGTCATCCAAACTTCTGTATTTCTTTTTCTGTACCTACAACTTTCTGGCATCCTTCACATTAAACCCGGATGACTGTATGGGTACCCATACATTAATTTTTGGACTGACCTATTTTTTCCATCTTGAGAACAGTGGGAGCACTGCATGGGGGTGGGTGATGGCAAGATATTAATGGTCTTGTGACATAATTGCCTTGTATTTCCTGTGGTCTTATGATCCTATGGAATATGCTTATTGTGAACATTAAGGATAAGGATAGTAAAAACTTGGCAAGCAGAGTTTACAGAGAAGGACAAGATTATGGGGGACTTGCCTTTAGAACAAAGTTAACAATCTAAAGCATGCATATTTTCATCTGATCTGTTTTTGAGAATGCAAGTAAGTAACTGGGGATCTTTAAAGGAAACCCCCACCTTCTCCTACAGCTTAACTAAACTCTTAGGTTGTTTTTCTTCCTACAGTATGGTTCCAGTATTCTGTAGGTATCAGAAACCTGCTTATGCTTTATAAAACTGTTATTTCCTTGCCTTGGAATCAAAGGAAGGGAAAGACCGCCCACTTTTTTAATTTTAACTGCTTACATAATTTGTAGAATTAGACAACTCCTGCATGACATACCACAGACAGAGAAATTTGTAGTCAGGTACTGCTGACAATCTTACATGGGTAGGTAGTCCTGCTGATGTCAGCAGCACAGCAGCTGCTGTAAGAAAGACCGACAGGTGTGAAATGACTTCCTTTGTCTTTATGGCAGAGAGGAAGAGAACTTTACTGGTTTACATTTTAAGATGACTTCAGTGTGGTATCAAAGACATCTGTGACATTTAGAGAAAAGTCAGAAAATATATTTTTCTTGTAATTTCTGTAAATTATCAACACATTTACCAAAGTGTGTGTGTGGGGGGGGGGAGGGGGGACTTTCAATTCATCTTGGACTATAAAAAGATACTTTGAACAAAGGCCAGCAATTGAGCTACCCTTTCTGGTTGCAGCTATATAACTCCTTAGTATACTGTAAAACAAGCCCTGAGACACACACACAGGAGGGCCATTCAAGAAATAAAAGAAGCAGTCCTGTTCCAGAAGATATATAAGATGACAGTGACTGATACTAATCTAATTATATATTGTCAATGGCATGGTAATACACCACTACTTCCTTATGTCTAGCATGACTCATATCAAGCAGACTTGAAATGAATTATGGAAAAAACAAAGCCTTGAAGAAAAACAAGATCACATTGATATGTCATGCCCAATTGGCAGCCATTTTGCAGAAAACATATTACAATTCTATATGAAGCAATCAAAGTAATGTTGAAGTGTAAAAGTAGCTGAGAAAACAAAGACAGAGCTTTTTTTTTTTAATTCAAAAGTGGAGTTTTCCTTTAAGGCCTTTTACCAGGCCAGTAGAATATGATTGAGTAGCGACGGCTTTAGAGAGAATGGTTGCTTTGTGTATTCTGCTGAGTTTGTCATTTGGTAAAGAATTATAAATGATTAGCTTAACAGGCAATATTGTACTTTACTGGCTCACCTTCTGTTTTGCGCAGGAGTGGGCATGGTCGAGATGACTGACGAGCGAATCTGAATATGAAATAAGGCATGACTGGCATGCCATGCATATTAGCCACTGACATCATGCATACACTGATTGTAGATGAGCAGCATTTCCAACAGGCTTGCTAACAATTATTAAAACAAGTTCTTCAGCCTAACTCAGCTGCTCATCTACATTCATTGTATGCATCATGCATAGCATGCCAATGTCTAAATATATTTGCCGAATATTTCACATAATTGTGTCATGAAGCATTACACTACTGTTGCTGCTGCTAATGGAAGGCAGTGGGTCCTGTGTAAGCCGGAGTTGGTATATCCAAGTTGCGGGGGGTGTGGGGGGGTGGAGCGCCCCCACAGGGGGGTGCAGGGGGCCTGCCCCCTGCATAAGCAAAGGGAAACATGTAATTGTTGTTTTGAAATTTGCATCTGAAAAGACGTGGAAATCGCGTTTTCTGCCTTGAAAACCACATTGTGTTGGTTATTCATGAGAACAGTGGCACGTCAACCAACTGGGGTGGGGTTTGGGAGGCGCATGCTACTGCACATCTGGTGAGCCAGTAAAGTTAAGTATCGCCGCTTAACGTGCATGTTGGGCAAGAGTTTTGAAAGTGCATTATATCTATCATGTAAACATGTATTGGACTTTGGTTCTGACATATACCAACGTAGATTTCAATCATAAAGATCATGCACTACTAATTTATTACATTTTTATGAGCATACTGTCTGTCCTTTAGACAACATGTTAGCAGTGGATGTTGTATTTCTGGATTTAGCTAAAGCCTTCGACTCTGTGCCACAGGATACTTTTACAAAGTCAAATCAGTGAGTCTGGCTATTTGGTTAGCTGGATATCAAAATGGTTATTAGGTAGATCCTATACAGTGAAAATTAAAAAGTCAGACTATAGATTGATGGTCAAGGATGTTCCTTAGGGCTCCATGTTGGGACCATTATTGTTTTGTCTGGTAATGCCTGATTGCCCAAGACCTGCATTTATATGGCTCAGCAAGTTTGCTTATTATATCAACAAGTGGTACCAATTACAAAAATATCTTGATAGTTTATATGAGTGGGTTCTAACAAAAAGTATGAGTTTCAACATGAGTAAATGCACCATCTTGCATTTTGAACATATTAATCATTATTACCCTTATGCTTTGTATAATCAAATTTGTGCTGCCTCCCAAGTTACAAAAGATTTGGGCATTATGTTAGATAATTTGAATTTGAAGCTAATGTAAATAGCATTGTTAGAAAATATTATGGCCTTATAAGGAATATTCTTCACTGTTTTTCAAGCAGAGATAGTCAGGTAATCTAACTTGTGTCACACTTATTATTAAGTACTGGGGTTCTGAATGAAAGTTATTGGAACGTATTCAGAAAACATTTACTAGACAAATAGATTTCTTCAAGAATTTATCGTACAAGGACTGATTAGAATATCTTTATATTCCCCCTACTTGCAGGTTTTTAAGAGGAGATCTCATACTTATATACAAGCATTTAGAGAATGGTATGTTGGCTGACATTTATTAAACTTTATTGACCATGACGTTTGGAAAAGGAATAAAAGCTTAGTAGTGAAGTTGCCCTCTATTATTTCAAAACCAAAAAGTTCCTTCTTACATGTTAGAGTGAGTAAGATTTGGAATTTACCACAAAGACAAGTTAGACTGGCAAAAGATCTAGCCTGTTTTAAGTAGTTAGTAGATAACAGGTCCTCAGACTTTTTATAGTCACCAGTGATGACTACAGGGTAAACTCTGAAATGGCCCACATAGGGCCTCGAGTTTATTGATTATTTTATTGAATCATTAATTAATAAGTCTAAGGTGGAGTGACTGCTCGAAAGGAAATTGGGCCTAGTAGATTCCTGTACAACCTGGGTAAGGTCTTTGACATGTAAGCTGCCCAGTAAACCATGCCTAAATGTGACAAGAAAATTGACAGTAAAATTACCAAAAATCAGAGCGTTGGTTTTTTTTTTTTTTTTTTTGAAAATGAGTAAAGTGATCATGAAGAAAGATTTGAAAGACACAAGTGAAGATAGGGGGAGGACACAATAGTTTTATTAAGTCTGATTTTTGCATTAAGTGATAAGTTACAGAGACAGAGAGAGAGAGAGAGAGAGAGAGAGAGAGAGACCAGTGTCATGGTGTACACAGATAAAGCTTTAACTATGGCTCAGGTAAACCGGGTTCATTTCTTGTCCTGGGCTTCTGAGGTGCTGACAAGG